>NC_038249.2:12947524-13091302 GCF_000004515.6 Glycine max | reverse complement strand
CACGTGCTCAGCGGAAGTGCTGTCTAGGGGCTCTTTGTAATATAAAAATAGATCTCCCAGATAAATAATTGTAGAACAGCCCCTATGCGTTCCTATTTGGTGTTTTTGCCTTAACAAGTGGATATTTATATTCGTTGAGGGGACACTCACAACTTGACAGTGATTAGTGTTCTTTTCGGACTTTGACTTTCATGCTATGTAAGTTGCAACAGCACACCAATAGCAAACCATGATCATTTGTAGAGTTTTAATACGTGTCTAATTCTTGTTCTCCGTCCCACACAACATATTTGTCTAAACTGTGTTTTTTTTCTTTATTTAAACTTATTTTATAAAATAAGTTTTTCTTAACAAGATAAGTAATTATATGTTTTTTAATATATTTCTCTAAAATGTTTTCTTATAAATAATTTTCTGGCTTCTAAAAAATAAAATATATGTATTTCTTAAAAAAATAATTTTAAAAATACCTTTTTAAATATATATATATATATATATATATATATATATATATATATATATATATATATATATATAAGGATAGTGACATCACTTACCTAAAGAATAAAGATCAACCGTTATTATATGCTTCGTATACGTGGACAACTTTCCTCACAAGTGGACCTGGAACCGTTCCACGTAGTTATTAACTTATTATAACAAAGGAGTATAATTTTCTCTATATTCATGATTTATTTTTAAATTATAATCTAAATCATATTATAATTTTTTAAGAGACATTTTTAAGTACCTACAAAATAATTAGACATTTTCAAATATGAATGTTGAGTTATCGTTGGATGAGGTTTTTACTTTTAGAAATTATTCTCATTCTCGTTAAACTATATCTCTTATCTTAATTTTATATATTAGGTATTTAATTTAATTTTATAATCATTTTTAAAGATGATATTTGCTAATTTATATCTACTCATTTTTAAAGAAATTTGTTGTAGAAAACTACAAATTTCTTAAAATATATTCATGATATAAATTGTTAACTTACTCTTTCTAAACAAAAATAAATGGATATAAGTTAACAAGTCTATTTAAATATTTTTTAATTTTAATTTAAATATAATTTGATTTAAAAAGTATTCCAAATTATTTTTCTCAATCATTTAAAAATACTCTTTTTCTATTTATAAATTCTTTTATTAACTAACAAGTTATTGATTCAAGGAAAAATAGTTGAATTTTCTTAAGAAAAATATTAATTACTCTTAATCACTTATCTTTCAATATCTTTGATATCTCCAATATATCATTTCTATTTTTATCTTTAAATTTAATTATTAGTAACTAAAAATAATCTTGTATCATAATGGAAATTATTTATTATAAATTTAAAATATAACTTATATGAAAATATTTATTTATTATATGATTTAAAATTATAATAAGTTTATATATTTAGAATATTTATTTATTATAATTTTTAATTATATAAAATAAAATTTATACTATGCATTAGCTAAACTAAAATACTACTTCTTAAATCTCTTTTTGATTTTATTTGTGAGAATCCAACTCAAGTAATAGAAGGTTAATTTGTATTGCAAAGTAAAATATATCTTTAAATTAAAAATAGTACTATATCCTTTTCATAATATTCTCTTAATATTTGTTCTAATAATTTAAGAAAATATTTAATATAAATACATTGAATAATAACCAATAATATTTACAAATGCTATAAGTAAATTATATTTTTGATTAAATTTGTTTTTCGTATACTGGTATTTAAATACAAATCTATCATCCAAATTATCCCTCTATTGAGGCAATCTCAAACCTCCACAATCTTCTTTCTTCCTCCTTTTTATGGAACTTTCCACCGACCGCTTCAAACCTCATCCCAACCTTAACAATACGTATTTAATTCAAAATCATATAAGCAAACAAGCAAATCCATAATAATTCTTCCTTCCATACTAAGAAAACAAGAACACTACTACTTTTCTTCTATCTTTCCTTATCTTTTTAATTTTTTGAATAAAGAATTTTCTAACCTTACTCAAATTCCACCTTCCATAACTAACTTTCATTTAAGAAAATTAAAATAAAAATACTTTTATTCTCATTTTTCACTTTTTTTTAAAAAATTTATCTGCTTGTTAGCTACTATTAATTTCTTCACCACATATCCTTATCCTTTTTCCCGAGTCAGATATTCCTTATTTTGCGGATCCCATATTGACTCAGAGACCCACAAAGCTTTCCTGGTGCTACCCTTTGAATGGTTGGTAGTATTTGGATAAAAAATAGTATAAGTGAAAGAAAAAAGTAATCTTTTTAATATTCTCTTCCCATTACCAGTGTTGTTTTTTTAATGGGGTGTGTCAGAGTCTGTTTCCTATGATTCTGTCTCTAGGTCTGTAGATTAGATCAGAATTGAATCCAAGTGGTGCAGAATTCAGAGCAGCATTTGGTGTCCAAAAGAAGAGGAGTAATAGGAGAGAGGTGATAAAGGTGTCAAGAATGGGGATACCTGGTGTTGATGGAGAATTGAAGAAGATTTTGAACGCTAACATGGACGAAGTTGGTGCTAGAAGGCGTGCACGTGAGGCTTTCAAGGATATTCAGCTTGGAATTGATCATATATTGTTTAAGGTTTGGTTTTGTTTCTTTTCTTTTGTTGTTGTTTGTGGAATTGATGAAATTAATCCTTGTTTTTTTTTTTTAATTTGTTTGGTTTTGTCTTGTGAGTAAGTTTTTATTTATTTTTTATTCTGGGGGGGGGGGGGGGACTTCTTTAATGCTGAGGGTATATTAATTGTTAGTACATGTAGTTGAGACTGGTTCAACATGTTTACGTGGATTTGGAACATTGACTTTGAGATTTCTAGTGGGCAATGGCAAATCCGTTGGAAAGAGCGAGAGAATGTGTTCTGAAATTATCTCTTTTTTGGTAAAGCCAAAGGGGATCCTTGGGAGGGGGGTGTTGGTATGTTGTTGTGAGGTGAACTATTCTTTCAAAATACATGAGTCTAATCTTTTAATTTGAACTTGTTAAAATTAACATTGGACTGGGTTGAGTTAATAGAATGAAAATGAGTTGAAACTCAAATTCAAATTCAACAAAATTAACTTTAAATGAGTCAGATTAGCGAGATGAGACAATGAACTCAAGTCTAATTTGGGGGTGGGGGGGTGTTGTAGCTATTAAATGAATGTAGAATGTAGCTGAGTTGCAACTTCTTAAATGCAATGGGGTCAGCCACCAATTCAACTATAGTAATACAGGAGGAAAAATGTTAGGTAGGTTATTCTTTCAAACTCTTTTTTTGCTTATTATTTGACCATGTTCAGTTATTCAATAATTTAGGGGCAAAAAAAGTCGATTTCTAGAGTAATTCTTGCATAGACATACTGCTATATATATAATTATATCAAGATTTTAAGATGTATTAAAATATCTTACATGCGAGCAGTGAATGCAATGCTGAAGTTATCTTAATATTTTATAAGTTTTTGATTGGTTGTGAGCACTGTACTTGCGAAAGAACTGCTCCAATTCAGAATGCAATTTTTGAAGAATAAACTATCAATTTGGTCCCTCATGCATAAAGTATTGATTATCTATTAGTTTAGTCTCTAAGTTAATATATTATACTAACGTTGAGAGACTAATTTGAAAGATTTTTCAGTACTCAAGATACTATGTTGCATGATTTCTAATACTCAAGGGATTACTATATATTTTTCTTTTTTTACTTTAAGAACTATTTAAGAGAGAGAAATACTTCAAGGATGAAATTGATGGTTTATTCCAAATTTGAAACACGATCCAATAAAGTGTTATAGAGAGACATTTCAAAAAGTCGTATTGTAGCATTACTATTTTATTTCATAAACTGCTCAACAATCTGTAGGGACTCAAGATAATTAAGATAGTTGAGTAAAGATTGAGTACTAATTATTCCTTAAACATATTGGGTTCCTTGTTTTTTATTTTTATTTTTGGACTCTAGTATTGTGGCCTGTTCATTCTTTCTTTACTCAATTATTTGTACAGTTATTTTCTCCATGTTGTTTCAAATTCATCAAAGACATTTCTATAGTGAATGTGTTTATCTGATGTGCTATTTCACTTTAAATTAGTAAAATTTGATTTCCTTTAAATATTAATATCAACTCTTTTATATTTCTCTGTTTTGCAGACCCCATGTGATGGAATAAAAATGGAAGAGGTAAGTAAGAAGTTTAGTCTAAAACGGTTTCATGCAATTCATGTTTCTTTTGAGTAGTTGCCTCAAACATGTTGATATCATCAATGCCAACTTGTCATTGTCCTGGTTTTTTTTTTTTTTTTACATGTGATGATATCTTAATGTGTGTGCTATGCAACAGTCATATGAGAAGAGCTCAAAGGGCCTAGAAATCTTCTGCAAAAGTTGGCTTCCTAGTGCATCTAAGCCAAAAGCAGCAGTGTTTTACTGTCATGGTTATGGAGACACTTGCTCCTTTTTCTTTGAAGGCATGTAGCTGGTACTAAGAACTGGTAGCTTTAAGTAACTAAATTCAGTTACCTAGAGGATTAGCGACTCAATAGTTTCATGGAATTATTTGCAGGAATTGCTAGAAAGCTGGCATCATCTGGATATGCAGTTTTTGCCATGGATTATCCAGGATTTGGTCTCTCAGAAGGACTCCATTGCTATATTCCCAGTTTTGATGGACTTGTTGATGATGTCATTGAGCATTACTCAAAAATCAAAGGTATTTATACTCCCATCAACCCCTTGAAATTCTCAGTCATCATGAAATTCAATACTATGTTGTGTAAGGGTTCTTGAACTAATATTTACTTCTGTTGTATAAAGTATTTAAAGTTTTCCGTAACTGTTTGAAAAGAGAAAATATTGAGTTTTATAAAAAGCAATTCATCAGGTTGAAGTTTTTCATCTCATTTTTATTCATATATCTTCTTATTTAGGCAGTAGCTAAAGTGCATGTCATATAGATGTTCTGCAAATAGAATTACTGAGAATTATTGGTGAACTCTTCTCATGATACTTGCCAAGATGATGAGTTGCGTTTCTGATGAAGGAAATATCTCAGCTGTCACCTATTAATGCCATTATGTGTTCAAAGAAAGGCATGTACCTTGGTTGTTAGTGTTTGCCTAGTGTTCTTCCTTGCCTGAAAAATAGAACTGTGGCTTTAAAAACATGGAAACGTATTGAAACAGTCTGTACAAAATTGTAATTGTTACATCTATTTTCATTTTACATTGGAAACGAGTTAAAAAAATTATTATTAAGGAGTATCGCATTAGGAGAGTATATGGTTGATCAGTTTTCCATAAATAGAACACCATTGTATCTCAATCATCATCATCATCATCTTTTATTCAATCAATTTGATTCTTTCTGTTATTGCATCTCTTGAAACTACTTGGCATTAGCCTATGATCTATCCCTCACATCCTCTAATTACTTACATATTGAAACTGTTGTATTCATTCAAAAGATTTGGTTTATATGGCAGAAAATCCAGAGTTCCATTCTCTTCCCAGCTTCCTATTTGGACAGTCCATGGGTGGAGCTGTTGCATTAAAGATACACCTGAAACAGCCTAAGGCATGGGATGGTGCAATTCTTGTTGCGCCTATGTGTAAAGTATTATTCTTGAAACACAATTATGTTTTGAGTTCTGGTGGTCTTTGCTTTGATCTCCCTTTGACCTGAAAATCTGTGTAGATTGCAGATGACATGGTTCCTCCAAAATTCCTCACTCATATCCTGATTGGTTTAGCCAATGTTTTACCGAAGCATAAGTTAGTTCCAAACAAGGATTTAGCAGAGGCAGCATTCAGAGATTTGAAGAAGAGGGAACTGGTTTGTATTTTGTAATGTTGTTCTACAGAATGTTACTTTTGGTCTGCTAATAGAAATCCAAAGATCCATCCTTCCTTGTGTGTGACTCCATTTTTTGCCAATTCTTTCCATGCATTTCTTTTGGTAATATGTGTGTTGTAAGTAAGAGATTGACTCTTTTTTAATCTTTTTGCAGACTGCTTACAATGTTATTGCTTACAAGGATAAACCACGTTTGCAGAGTGCTGTAGAAATGCTTAAAACTACTGAAGAAATAGAACGGCGACTGAAAGAAGTATGTTCTGATCTTCTGGGTTATCTACTCTAGGTGTTGGAGTTGGTGAAAATTTTGGTAAAAGTTATAGGTTTAAAAAGATCATAAGTTTATGGTAGCAAAGATGGTAGCATGTATTTCATCTAAAACTAGTTCAGTAGTTGAAACTAGTGCATATATATAAATTCTAAAACAAGAGCTACAAAACCCTAAAAAGGTGTCTAGATAAGACCCTTTAAAATTTCAAGTGTTTAAGAATCATTAAATAAGTCATGTCTTGAAGTTTCTGTAGAAATAGTGAACAGTGATCCTTTTTAAGACTACTTTTTTGCTCTGGCTTCCTAAGACACGACTCTACTGCTTATATAGGGCATTTCTATTGTTCTTCCTCTCTTAATTATAATATGCTTAAATTGGTCTAAATTCATAGTTAAGAAGGAAATTAATATATTTGCATGCTTCTTACAACAGATCAATCGACTTTGAATAATTTATCTCACTAAATGAGCTACTTTTAGTCCTTTACATGTATCTTTGTATTACTGTGGCAGATGCTACTATCCTCAAATTTGAAAAACTTACTAAGTTTCTTTACCTTGTCCATACCCTATAGCTAACAACCCTAAAAATGGTTTCATTTTCTGCATGGTAGTATATCTTGGAGTTTTTAAAGATGGTCATAGTAGAAAAATTGCTTTAGGAGAAATTAATACATGGATCAGAACCACTACGTGTTCATGGTCTCAACCAGTTTTCTTGTGACATATAATCAAAATTTTCAATTTACAAGTAACACTTGGTTACATGTCATGTGAAGATTGGTCGAATCATAGTGGTTCTGGATCATGTAATAATTTCTCATGCTTTTGGGTTTGATTGATTGTTCTTTTCTAGAACTACTGTTTAAATATGAAATTTTACATCTTTTGGATCAGTCAAATAAAAACTATTCATCTTCACATGTAATGGTTGTGATTGCAGGTTTCTCTACCATTATTCATCCTTCACGGGGAGGCTGACACTGTGACAGATCCATCAGTGAGCAAAGCCTTGTATGAGAATGCAAGCTGTTCAGACAAGAAGCTTCAGCTTTACAAGGATGCCTACCATGGTCTTCTTGAGGGTGAGCCTGATGAAATAATAACTCAAGTTTTTGGTGACATCATATCTTGGCTGGATGAGCACAGCTTGAAACACAATCAATCTTCCTCTTAATACCGATTAATTAATTTTGCCATCTCTTAATCCAAAAGATGAATATTCATTCAGCTTGTTTTCAGCAATGGAAAATAGAAAGCTGCTATTGTTTCCATAAAAGTAGAGTATCGAATTTTGAAGTTGTCTTTTGTTTGCAACTTAGTGAGTTACTAGACCATAACCTTGTTCTATGTAAATAACATACTTTTTTGGATAAGCTATGTAAATAACATAACATATAATGTTCATATCTTTACATAACAATGAAAAGAAAAGGAAATATACTGGGAACACAAAATCAATGGCTCCTATGCCTCTTTTGGGGAAGGTTGTTGATTAAGATTTAGCTAGGAAACTTGTTTGTTTGGCATGGTGCAGATGTGACTGCATGATATGGCTTGTTCCTTTTTGGTATTATATATCCCCTTGGTTTGTGACTAGCCAACTATCAATCAATTCATGTGAGTTTAGATTATTTTACTATAAAAAAACTTCGTACCCCATTGCTCAGAGGCTCTTCGCTATGCGAAGGTATGGGGGAGGGATATTGTACGCAACCTTACCCTTGCATATGCAAAGAGGCTGTTTCTGGATTCTAACCCATGACCAACAAGTCACCAAGGCACAACTTTACCGCTACACCAGGGCTCGTCCTCAGTTTAGATTATTTTACTATATCATATTAAAATTTTTAATTAACTTATATTTTTTTTACCAACAAAGGTTAGACTTAAGGCTAATCAAGCCAACTCCAAAAATGAAGGATCAAAGTTCTAACATTAGAATAAGCACTTAAGAGGAAATCTTGGTAATTAACTATAAAAAGAGTGATAACAATGTAGTTTCTAACACAATTCTTCTAATACCTAATCTATTATGGGTTTAATTTCAATTAAAAAAATACAAAATTAAGAAAGAGCTAACTAAAATAAGGAATACAATAGATCTTAAAAATTTGTGTTTTCTAATAAATTTTAGCCATTAATTACACGAATCAATTTCCCAAGTTTGTAGGGATGTAGAATGCATTACACGCAACTAATACTAAGTTTGATCCGGTATCTAATGAGACGTAGGTTGTACATTGAAACTGTCCCAATATCACTTCTCCATTCTTATTTTTCTACTTGTCAAAGTTGTTGACTAATAGAGGTCAGTCTCGGTGTGGATATACGTAAAGTCTTCTATAAGAATTTTTATGTTTCAAGAGCTCATCAACAGGTACATTTTTTAATATGTCATTTGTTTATAATATACTTTAAATACAAAATAGATTCTTTTATTCCGCAATGTGTGTTTTTTAACACCTTTTTTCCTACATTGCAAACTTTTCACACCGTTCTCCCAAAATGGGAATAGTCGGGCAAGTTAAAAACCTTTCTCAAATGAGTGTCACCTAAGCAGTAAGTCTCACCTCCCAATTTTGTGACTTAATATTCAAAAGGACTACCACCACCTTGTAAGTGTCACCCCAATCATCATAACCAAACCCACACTTCACTTGATGCCACCAAAGTTTATAATTGCATGAACGAAGACTTAAGTGTGGCGAATCTTCAGCCATGATCCTTGTGGTCAGGTTCCAAAATATCGAACCCGATATTCACTAAATTCATCTCTAGCAATCAAATTAATCAAGCAAACCAACCCATTGCAGGAACCTATAAATAAGCATCTGTTGTCTAACTGGTGGCAACCATTGTCAGCAGTGGATGTTGGGTTCTCAAGTGAACCACATATAGAGCATGGTGCAACGCTCGAGAGATCCCTCATATCTTCATACTCAGTATTAAGTTGACACCTTAATAGGATGTGGGTGTTTTTTGGATGAGCTTTAAAGGTTCAATTTAACAAACTTTTCCTGGGAGATGAGGGAATTCCAAGTCCTAGAAACACATCAGAAAGGCATGAAAGATTTGACGGGAAGCCATGACAAAATTTCCACTATGAGGTCCCGAGGAAGTTGGGCCATTGCCATCTTAGTTGGCTTACTCAATGTTGCTCTTTAAAAACCCCTAGTGAACCAGCAGAACAATACTAACACTTTTCAACAAGGACGCGTGAGGATTTTGGAGTAGCATGGATAACAAAAAAATTAAATCCAAAGTTAGAACACTAGAATGAAAAATGGAAAATTAACAATAAGAAGGAAATAAAAAAAACATAAATAAACTCGCGGATCCAGATTGATGGAATGAAACATGATGTTAGTTATGATGTGATTTCAAGAGTTTGGAGATCAGGTGAGACTTTCCTAAAAAAAATTCCTAGGATTGATACAATTTGAAAAAGAGAGAGGAAATATGAAAAAGAAATAAAGTAAAAATGAAGAAAATATCTTGGGCGTTTATTTGAAAGCTACCGTGTCTAATGGTGAAAAATTGGTTTCCTAGTGTGGTCTCCCATCATAGCCCCACCTTTACATTACTAGCATTAGCATTCTTTACACTGCAAGAATAGAAAGAAAGAAAGAAAAAATTACAACTCTATTATTTCAAACAAGAAGTACATACAATGATGTTGGTGGAACTTAACTTTGGAAAGAAACAGCAACAGGTGCATTGACGCATTGACTGTAACAAATTGAATTTCAGACATTGTCTACAATGGGGTTGAGGTAACTTATATTGGAAAAGAAAATTAATGGAATTAAATAAAGAACTTAATAAGAGAATTTTGAAAATTTTAGGGACACAAATGCAATAAAATTATTTTTGGAGGATTAAAACCGATATACGCGAGACAATATTTGGAGGAAAAAATCATATTTAATCTTATAAATTATTAAAATTAATTCTCTCAATTATGCTTACATGAATATATGTAAAATATAGATGCAATGCTATAGGTACGTTGGTGTGTTCTCTAATTTGATTTAAAATTGTCTAGATAATATGTGATGATATTTAATAGAGTTTTTTTATTAGGCTAAAATCTAAATTTTGTCTCTATAAATACACGGTTATACTCAATTGACAATTTGAATAACCCATTTTAAAATAGAAACCTATTTTTTGATATAAAAAAATCACAGTTTTTTGTCTAACTCTCAAATTTGCCTTCATTTATTTTTTTTCTTCTTATATTTTAATTAATTTAATCAATTTCTTAATAGTATCTTTAATGTATATGTTAAAATAAGGATTCAATTGTAACAAGAAAAAAGAAATAATAAAACATATACAAAATTGAAGATATGGACTAAAACATCTTCAATATTATAGATATTCACAATATTACAATACCTTTTTCACAAATATATATATATATATATATATATATATATATATATATATATATATATATATATATATATATATATAATACTAAAAATATAATAAATAATTGTGGTTCAATATGTAGTGTTTGGCGTTCTATGTTGTATCTTTCTTGGACCCTAAGACGGTTGGACTTATTTTTGCAAGAAAATACTTGCTATTAGAGGTGTGTATTCATCAATAAAGTTAGCTAAATTCCGCTTTTTTCAGAACAACATTATAGTTGCACAAATTTTATTTTTTAGTTTATATACTTAAAAAAATTCATTTTAGTCCTAATATATACCATCATTTTTAATTTTTTTTAATCCTTATAAATTTAGACAATAAAAACTAAATGACAATATTAAAAATGGTATGTATAAGAACTAAAATGGATTTAAAAAAAAATATATATATATATATATATATAAACTAAAATAAATTATTTTGAAGTATAAGGACTAAAAGATGAATTTTATATAATTATAGAGACAAATTGAATAATTAAACCTATAAATAATTTTTTATTTACTGCAATTAAACCTATAAATAGTAAAACTTTTTTAAAATGTCATTGTGTCTTTCACATTTATGTCTTTTTTGGTAGTTTGAAATGATAAAAAAAAAATATATTACCGTGTTGGAAATGCAAGAAAAACAGAAAACGCACTAAATTAAAATAAATGTGTTGCTCTCGTGGAATCACATTAAAGGTTTCATTTGGTTCAACAATTAAAACGTACATGTATGTAGTACATAACATTGCAAAATGTAATCCCCCGTAAGGATTAAAAGAAATGATATTTCTAGAAGTTAGGTTTTCTCTCCTTTTTTCCTTTCACTAAACAAAGAAAAAATACTTGTAAAAAAAAATTCACTCTTTATTTTTTTTTTCCTCCCAAGCAAGCATTCCAAAAAATACACACACAAAATAAAATAAAAGGAAAGGGGGAAATAAAATAGAAAAACTATAATACTTCAAGCCTCGTCCATCTTACAAATATTATTATAAATCCAGATCATTAAATATACTTTTAAGGAAATAATTGAAACAAAAAAGAATAACGGAAACAAAAAAGGACAAAAAAAATAAAAAAATAAATAAGAGAAATGGGAAGGGGGGGAAAATAACATACAAGGAATAACCAACAGTTTGGCATATTCAATAATTTCATTATAATGTGCAGTTAGCTCATATGGGTGATTCAATTATAACAAGATTCAAAGAACTTCTACCATGACGACGAATAATGCTTCTTTTTCTTCATGATAGAAAATCACTCCTAAACTACACAATAAACTACCAGACTAGTAATGATCTTGTAGGAAGCAAAATAATGAACTCGGTAGGTTAAAAGTGCTTCTCAGGCCCCCAAGGATCATATCAGATCAGATCAATCATCAAGAATTAGGTGTATAGAAAACTAGATGCTGGAGCTTCCCAAAAGTGGCGGATAACACATCTTCACAGCGGAAAACAGCTTGTCTGCAACTAATGCACAAAATGAAATTATGGGTCAACAGAGTCCAACATATCTTTGTGTACCAACACTGAACACAACTAACTTAATATTCCTTCAGATAAACACAAGCAATGTTATTAAGATTATTCACATCACCTCTTCATTCTCAAGGAAAAAGTGCATAGCAATCAGTCAAATTGAAATTTAGGCTAAAATAACTTTTTGGTCCATATAATATGTAGTTGTTTTTGAGTCCTTTTACATTATTTGTACTGTTCTGTTCTAATTGTTCTGGACAAGGAGAACAGGACAGTAAAATAATCAAGTTACTGGACAACTTTATATCCTGTCTTGGTTTGATGAGCACCGGGCAACCTAAATAAAATTATTTGAAATTTATTTAAATACCCTTCATTCATCTCACTCAATTCCAAGATATTGAAAATGGCATCAGAAAACAACATCGTCCACAATAATCTATACAGTATACTGACACATCAAACCTGTCACAACAACCATCACACTGCCCGCTACCACCAACCTCGTGCACACCATTTGACCTTAACCTCTTTCACACACCATTGATTTCATTGGCCTATTCATCAACATTATCATTCCTGTTTTGTTCCTTGCCTAAAACCCAATTGAAGCCAAATTAAGGTCTCTGAGTGCTACGACACTTGTATACTAATATGGCTTTCAAATAAATGAGTGCAATTGCAATTCTGGATTTGATAACCATTAATTAACATGAAACTATCCCTGTAACATGAAGAATGAACCAGAGAAGTTGAGGAAAAGAAAAAGAGGAGGGGGAGACATGGGATAATGAGAAGGATAATTTTGTCCTTTTAATTGAATCATGGGGACAAAAAGTTATCTCTCACATTAGTGAGTAACAAAATTTTATGTTTTGTTCTGTCCTTTACAACCTTTTTTGTTCTGTCCTACAACCATTTTTAAAATCAAATGTGGAACTTTATCCTGTCCCTCATTTTTTAACATATCAGACAGACCCTAAATCTTTCAGACTATCTTCACATCAACTAATACTACTGACACTGAAAATTGACTAGCCATGGAAGAAAGTAATCTCCTGTGAAATTGCAACGGATGATATGTATGGACATCAGTTGAAATCAATAAGTTGAATATAACAAAGTTCTTCAACTAGTTGAAAAGAATCAGGGTTTTTTTAGCTGTAAATGTAATTATATTTTTCTTGATAAAAGAAGAAATTCATAAACATGGAGAGAAGAAATTAGAGAATAGAGGATCCTCCATCCTTCTCAAATAAAAGGCGAAAGTAAAACAAAGAAAAAGTAAAAACACCAAACAAAGGTGCCCAATCCCACCGTATTTCATTTAGACAAACCTCTTAAAAAAGACAATAGAAGCTAATACTTAATCTTTATTCCAAATCAACAAGCACAAGTGATACACCCTGAGACAAAATGCACCACATAACAGCATGGATTGCACATTGCCACTAAAGTTTACCCTCCTGGACCAAAACCACCAAAAGCTTTAGGGCACACCTAGCACTCACAAAAAGGTGAGCAATCTCTTCTGTATAAATAAAAGCATGCACTCAGCTCCATGTGCAACCTTCCTTGAGGAAAGCACACCTATACTCTCCCTCTCCCACAATAAACCTTCTACATTTCCCACCTATGTGCATCATGGCATCTATGAACAACTACAATCTTTCCAAAACGGTTCATAGTTAGATAGCCAATAATTGTCAATATCTATTAGAATTTAGTTAGTTAATTAGTAGTTGATATTTGTTAGTTTCTTGGGCCGAGATAGAATAATAAAGGCAGATTGCCTATAATTAAGTAAGAAAGGTGTACGAGTATTGGGCACCAAATGTAGGAGAGGCCTGAACCTCTTAAATTTCCAGGGAAATCATATTGTTTCTGTACACAGTACTATATTCTTGATACTGTTCTACATTGGAGCAGAGATTGGGAATTAGGGGATTACTCAAGAAAAATCTGTTTCTAATCTTCTATTCCAGTCTCTATCATGCATATTTCTTGCTGTCTTTCAATTCAAAACATTTCTCTGTACTTATATCCCTATATAATTTTAGATGTTTAAGGACTATTGCTTTCAAAATATCAAAAAGACATTGCAAAAACTGGTAATCAGGCTCACCATATATTAGAATCAGTAGTATAATATTGATACTCAATACTCATCTGGAAAATTGCTGGTAGGTGTCAATTGAACAGAGCAGAATGCATAGATACCCACTCACACAAATGAACCAAATAAACAATTGGCAATAAATTTACATTTCATAATTTGAAGGAATAAAATACACATACTTCAAGTAGGTAGTGGTGACATCTGGATTTGATTATCAAATTCTCCATTGGATAAATCTGAATTTCGGATAGAATCTTTTCTATTGCGCTCCAATGAAGTTGCTTCATATATCCCTACATTATTCCATTACAATGAGAATTTAAGATTATTAACCACGAAAAGAGAAAAACAGAAACAAGAATGCCTTAATTCAGTAATCAGTATATTTGCTCTCTCAGAAATACAAACTCAATTCTAGAAGACAGGAAAATGTAGTTGACTGGTAGTGAATAGCGATAATTTTGGAAAGTCCTTAAAAATCAAATTATTACTAGTAAGAAAAGGCAATAAAAAAACAGTGAAGTTCAAGAATTCAACATGAACTGCTTCAAGATAAGCTGAGTTTAAAAAAGATTTACCCTTTTTCTGGAATATGAATGTCATTTAAAAAATCCAGAGGATATATAACCAATGTATATAGAATCTGAGAAGCCAAGTATCATAAAAACAAGTTAGGGTCTGTTTGATTTCCTTCTCACTTTTTGGTTTCAAAAACTGTTTTCTAAAATATTTTCATGCTAGTGGCAATCGATTTCTTGTCCAAAATCTATTAAGTTTTGAAAATTGTTTCCAAAAGTTGGTCTTTCTCATTCTCTTTTTCTGTTTTTAGTCCTACCTCAAGAGTGTAGGTCACTGGGAGTGGTGTTGCATGTCATAAGGCATGAGCTGGGTGTGGGCATCTATTTTCTTTGTTTTTCAAAAACTGAAAACAGTTTTTGAAAATAGAAATCAAACACACCCTTAAACTTTGTAAGGCATGACAAAAAATTATCAGCTACTCGTTCAGTTATAGTGTTCTAGAAACAATCCATGAAAAATATAATTTAAAGAGAATAATAATATTCAAAACTAACTGCTAAACATACCAAAACCTAATATTAAGCAGCAAATCGTGAATCCTGTGAGAGAAAAATCCATCTTATAAACTTTCTCCATTATGATGATGCACGCACCAGCTGCTGCTAAATGCCTTGGTGAGGAGAAAACCATGTGCAATCTACAAAAAGAAAAGTATGAATTTTCAGCTACTTCACAACAACAAAGAGTTCAAAATGTCATGCACTATATTATATTATCTTACACCATACGGAACTTAAAAATTCAAATACAATTCAGATCTTACCAAATCAATCTTGGATTTAAATTTGACCTAATTTTTATCCAACTTTTTTCATATACAAGATGAAGTCAGATATAAGTCAATTAATTTATTTCTAGACGAGGAATTATAATTTCATCAAACTGAAAATTGAATAATTGTTTCAATGAGAATGGGGAGAATATTACTGCAAATGGTTATGCCATTTGTTAATAGTTATTTTATAGAACCTTGTCTGATAATCTAAAGAGCATAAGAAACCTAATTTCAAAATGAATAAATGCCTTCCCATTACTCACTTAGCCTTTACTTATGGTAAGATTATCATCATTCATGGCATACCTCTCCTCTGCAATACTGTCAGCATAGAATATCACAATATTTCCAAACAGAATAGTGCTCAAGAAGGCCCAAGCAGAAAATGGAAGCTTTGCGTTACTATCAGATTCAGATGATGATCCCTGAAGGACATGAGAAGAGAGGGGACAAGAGGGTTACAAAAATTGTCAAATGTCAATCATGCAAAAACCACAGAACAATATAAGAATTCCACATAAATGTAAAAGTGACAATGACATAGAACTCACTATGATCATGTCCCACATGGCAATAGGAAACATAAAACATGTTGCAGAAGCAATAGTTAAAGCATGGAGTCGCCTTTTAAGTTGATTCTGAAAACAAAATGTCCAGGGGTTATGGATACACACAAAACACCTTGCACCAAAGTCAAAGTATAAAGTTCAAATTACATAAATGTTTCCACCTTGATTGAAACACGCCTTGCAATCACTCTCCTGAGCGCAGATAGAATACCAGCAATAATAGGGACTAACATATGCCTCAGGCCCAAAACTGGTTCAGTTTTAGCCTCAGAATCATCTCTATCTTCCCATGGTATATTCCAGTTAAGTTTACAACGCTTGTGGAAAAAATAAAAAGTATGAAAAACTAGACTGAAAAGAAAAAGAACACATGGAGCAAAAGATATTTTAGCAGTAAACTTAGTAAATTTAAGAAACAAAATAACACAGTCTGACTGAGGATATAGAATGGAGAATATGTTGCTGTAGCCCATCCTTCTGATAACAGGTATAAGGATGCCAACATGGCAATAAGGCCGCCTATCTGGTTCAAAATAAGAAAGTATCCACTGGATCAGAGAAGATCCAAACTTATGTTTCAAACACATTAATCACAAGCAGCAATTGAAATCACATTATTTAATTTATCATAGTACAACCTGGCTTAAATCATAGTAGTCAGTGAGCTATAGTGCAGTAGCAGAGCATAGCAACCCTGGGCTAGTATGGGATTCAAATAGTGGAGCGATTTTCAATACCAGTCATTGCAACCGTAACAGCAGCAATTCACATGCTATAGCGGCGCTACCATGGTATAGGCTTCAAAAACCCTTTTTTACTCCTGAATAAAATAGTGATTTCTTCCACATTATCTAATGCTTCTTTTGCTCAAGAAACATAAATAGGATTTGAAACCCTTCTTCCTAGACCAACCCTCAAAAAGTTAACTCTGTTTTGACCTTTGTTCCTAGACCAACCCTTCTTCCACATTATCTAATGCTTTTTTTGCTCAAGAAACATTAATAGGATTTGAAACCCTTCTTCCTAGAACAACCCTCAAAAAGTTAACTCTGTTTTGACCTTTGTTCCTTCACACTTTACAGGACCATTTTTTCCCTCATGTTCCGTACTTTCTTCTTCATTTAAACTTACTTGTTCACATTCTAATAGTTTTTATCTAATTTGTTTATGTTCTTTTTCTATTAATTTCACCATCATCTATCATTTTTTACTTCATTACTATTTTCTTATTGCTCCTAGATTGATGGTGATTGAGTGTAAAAAGTGACTTATATATAATACCTCCAGTCATATATATAAGAAACATAGAACAAATATCAAGACCAAGGAAAGTGATGGTCACATTTAATACTACCATGAATTCAAGTATATTCCAAAAAATGCCCTTAAGTTCAAATGTTGTAAGTGATGGTCAAATTTAATGTCAGTACTCATAATCCAATGAATGAGTGCCTAGGAAATAGAGTTAACAATAAATTAAGGTATAAAAGAAATTTAACCCTGAGTAAGTTTGAAAACTAGTCATTGTTTCTTTATAATTAGGGCCAAAGAAAAACAATTAAAACACAATGTGTTTCTTATAGACCCAAAGATAGTATCAATAATTTCTTAATTTTTGGGTTTTCTTTTTTTGTTTTTGAAAAAACCGCTATAGTATTTACAAAGTTGGCCACTATGCACTGCTATCCAAGATTGAAAACTATGGCTTAATTTTTTATTATTATTTTATCAAAGAAGACTTAACAATTTATATAGTTTTTTATACAAAAAAAAATGTTTTCAATTTAGAGAAAGAAGGAAACTACAACTAGGGGAGATAGGTGATCCTCCAAAACAGCTACAACCAGACAAAGGCTTAAGGAGAGGGGAAAGAAAAATATGTGATCTTCATTGAAAAAGGTAAAATAATTCAGGAAATAGTCACAAGTTACAACTTCACAAGAGATTTATCAATGCAGATAAAGTAGAAAGGAGAAATATTGCAAAAACATTCTTATGGAATAGGTATTTAAACCGATTTGAGCACATGGTTTCATGGTGTAACTTGTATAATATACCTAACAACATAAGTATCTTAAAAGGGTTACCTTTTTCCACAAATGACCTCTCCTGCCATATAACACTGCAGAAAGTACTCCAAGAACAGCACCAGAATACTCAGCCAATATTGCTCTAAATTAATAAGAAAACAATGATTGCATTAAGTTCATATAGCAATAAAAAATACTTTCTCATTAATATCAAAGCACCATTCACCTCGATACTAACATGATCAAGAAATAGCTATATAATGGTAGGATGACATCAATGATTCAATTGGACTTGGACTATGACAAATTGGAAATCAGTGATTTACACAACTGAGCATCAGCCATGATGCCACATAACTCAAAGCAATTAAGACTGAGCACTTGACACATTAAAGTTATCAACTGAAATTTTCTTTCAGAATATAAAAACCAACCTAACTGGCCCACATGATTTCAGTCCCTTTCCCCACAAGACCAGATACAGTGCTGTTATGCCACCATTTATTATAGAAGGAACAATCTGAAAAGAAAAATGGTACTATTAAGGAATGTGCATTCATGATAACTTCTATGTCAAATTTAATGCTTCTTTCTTATTACTCTCTTCAGAGAGTATAAATTAAATTCACCTGTGTATTAGAAAGAGGCCTGCCCTTCCAAGGCTTTTGCAAAATCAAAAATAGGATGGACGCTGGGGCCAGGCAGGCAAACAGAAAAAGAACAACAGAAGCACCAGTCTGCAAGAAGTAGCGGTACATCGAGTATATTGACCATATCCTCATGAAATTTGCAACAATATGGATTATCTGAAAGGGTGTGTGTCTACAAATCGAAATATAAAATCAGCACAATAAGAGTGAACAAAGTTAAAACTTTCAATACACAACCCTCTTCTATAAATATCCAACAGAGGTAATCAATCACTAACCAATACGTTATAGTAGAATGTAACTGAGAAATTTTTTTGTATATGTATAACCACTAAAAGTAAAATGCCACAATACATGATCAATAAAACAGTATAATCAGTTAATTATCATAGACGCTATCCTAAATCAACTATCACAAAAGCTTAAGTTGTATGGTAGAGACACATGAATGCTTTTGTATTACATCTCTAATCTCTAAGATGCCCCTTTACGCAAGAGCCCTTTACGCTTGATGCTTGGATAATACCCATGGACCCACCTTCGGCTTAGAGCAAATTCAACTTTTTATTAGAAGAATAGGGACAACAAGGGTCAAACTCTAGACCACTTGATCCTAAAGACTCCAATACCGTATCATAACTATCTCAAAAGCTTAAACAATTAGGTCAAGACAAAAATGAGTTTTATATTGTTTCTTTAACACATGCCAATGGATTAAATTAAAATACTACTTCTTTTTATACAGATCACCAATGCATCTTCCAAGGAAGGCAATCCTACTCACGAGCAGCACCACTATGGGCAGCAATCTCCCTCCAAGTATGGAGTAAATATTTGGTAAGAGATTATTTCTCAAAAGTAATTACTTATTTCAATACTTCTCAAATATTCTCTCAAAAAGCTACTAATCACAAGAACCTGATTATTTCTTTAAATAAGCTGAACCAAACACACACCTAATAAGTTATAGATTAAATTGCAACCACTGAGGGCATTGCATTTTGCTCTCGTGTTAACTTCAAATTTTCCCTCCACACAAATAAGCACTGAATCAAAGTAAACAATGCTTGCAATAACTATCGAAAAAGATGACCCATTAGCTCCAACCCAGTTCCTAAAACAACTAACACATTGAGACACAGCTTCAAGGAAAGAGCAAAAGCATTGGCACACGTCAATGCACCTAGACACAGTCCCAATTGAACACAAAGAAATAGCCTCAGAAATCAAACACTTTAATGATATGAAAAAATGGTCCATACCCAGGATCGATTATGGCTAAATTTTTCGAAAAGGAGAAAATTTTACCTGAAATGTTGTGGTGGGGTGCCCCGATCCTCTGAGACGCGGTTCGGGGACATCATTGTGGGAAGCACTTGGAGAGAGGAGTGAAGAGAGTGATGATTCAAATCGAAGTAAGTGTGTGTAGCGTGGCGCAAATCACGAACACGAATTCATGACTGACTGGTTGGTTTCTTCGATCAGACACAAGAAGAGAGGGTCTTGTTTTTCTCTTCTTCCTCAAGTTTCAGTTCGTCGTCTTTGGGTTCGGTGACATGGGCTCTGGGAAAATTTTGGGCCCTCGTTCCAATTTGTTTATTTTAGGAAAATTAGGGGGCGGGGAGAGACCAAAAATTAAAAATAAATAAATTACATGCATGTTCTTATAAGTAGGTAAACTTTTTTTATAAATATATAAATAATAATAATGATAATAAGGTGGTAGATTTTTTTTTACCCAATCCACTATACGACATACTAATCCTACCCACAATCGCTCGTAGATTCTCTTGTTAAATAGATTACTCTACACATATAAATACGATGAAACCTTATGTTACTTAATCAATCTTATAAATTAAGATGGTAAACTTTTTTTGTCAATAATAATAACAAGGTGATAGTTTTTTTTTTGTATTTGAGTAAAAAATTAAGAGTGTCACCCAATTCACTAAGTCATAAATTAATCTTGTTTGTGATTGTTCATGGATTTTCCCCTTAAATAATCTTCCATATATGTGAATGCAATGAGATTTTTCATTATTTGATCAATCATTTAGATTAAAGTAGTAGACCTTAAATGATGCCGTAGTTATAATAATTTATCAAAAAATTAATTATTAGCAATTAATCCATTTTTTTAGAAATGAAAAGAGTTTTAAGTGTAATTATGTCTTAATTACTAAAACTTTTAAAGATATCTTAAAGTACTACCGAACAATTTGTTTATTTAAAATATTAAAAAAAGCAATAATTAGAAAAATAATAATTAAAAACAAATAAAGAGTTGAATATATTCTTTATCTTTAGAATATAGTTCTGTTGTGTTTTTTTGTTAAGACTTTGGCAAGTGCACCAAATCGTGACAAGTAGTAAAGCTCGGAAGTCCGAGTATCGTGTCCACAGGGATTTTATTGCACTTTTCAATACCTCTCAATTTGTAAGTGGGAGTAAAGTAGTAAAGTAGAAATGAAAGTAGGAATAGTAAAGAGTGCTATTACTAAAATAAATGAGTAAAGGGAAAACAATTGATAGAAATGCCAAGACCAGACAAACCCAATTGGCCTACGATGCATGTAAGTATGATATTCATTATCAATGAAATGGTGTTAGTTCTACCCACATCTGTTGACTGCTTGCCCCTGATGCCTCACGTTGGCAAGCCTATTTTAACTACCTATCTCCCAAATGCCTTTGCGAAGATTCAATAATTAAAATGCATTAAGATTAAGTTCTAGATGTTGCTTAAATGCATGGGCAGTGAGTTATCATTCTATGCCTAGCAATGCTAACCCAATGATTCTTTTCTTTAGATGTTCTATTAGGTGTTACCCTTTCCCAAGCGATTAACCCCTAAAACTGATGCATGCATTGAATCTTAAATATTATTGAGAATTACCCTCTCCCGAGCGATTAAAACCCAAAAAGAGATTTAAGAATGAATGCAAGAATAAAAGAAAAGAAATAGAACAGAAAAACCTGGAATAAATTCTTTTGCATTGATAACTCTTGAAGCCCAGTGTACATCGTTGGCTTTTTAGGCCTGCCAGGCCCTAGCTAGGGGTTTAGCCACTCATGGCCATTGAGGGCTTACAACTGGGGATGAAAGAAAGGCTAGGCTAACAAAACAAAACAAAGAATATAGAGGGGGAAGAAAACTCAGGCTTGAGGTACTGAGAGTGATGCTCTGAGATGGGATGAAATTTCCTTGGGACTGCCTCTCTATTTATAGTGGCTGAAGTGGGCTTACGGGCCTTCGTAGTTGCGCTCAGCGCCACACCTCGCGCTTAGCGCGTTCAGATCGCGCGCTGGGCGCGCCATGCACGCTGGGCCGGTGCTTCTGTTGGATCGGGCGCTGGGCGCCTGTACGTCTGTTGGATCGGGCGCTGGGCGCCTGGCTGGCTTAGCGCGCGTAACGGTTTCCGCCACGCCCAGCGCCTCCAGTTAGTTGCTCGCTTAGCGCCTGATGCGCGCTGAGCGCCCCTATTGGACTGGGCCTGCTTCAGAAGTTTTTCTTTTTTTTTTCCTTTCTGTGCCACTTTTGCTAAATGCAACCTTATTTTTCGTATCTGCAGCCAGAAATTCAATTTAAATTAATTTTCTCACTTTTAATTACAAATAACTGCTAAATAATTAATTTTAAGCCAAAATTTGACTATTTAACTCCTATAAATTCACAATTATTTAGCAGTTATCAAAATCCCCCAAATTAAACTTTGCTTGTCCCCAAGCAAACCAAAAAATAAATTTTCAAACAAGTTCTGAGTGTTTCAACACTGTCAATGGCCTTAGTTCCTCCTTCTTCCAGTGGTCCTTTCCGCATCTGTCAACATCTCAAAATGAAAGCATAAAACACACAAGTGGTTAGTCAGTCCTTTGGAATCTCGATCACATCTGGCTTGCCTTACTTTCCTCACAAGGCTGGTGTTTTCCTCTGCTCACAAGTGTATGGTTTAGTGTCTGCAATTTTCTAACAACCTGCAAGTAAGATTCCAAAGTTTTGCATTTCCTCTCAAGTATAGTTATCTTTAGTTACCTTCAGGTGGATCACTAAGGACTTTATTGGCTTGTATTGGGCTTGGCTCACAAAAATCATGGTTTTTCTTGAAAATTCAAATTAGGATTAAGAGAGCAAAAATTTCTAATACTTCCGATGCATTCTTCTTAACCCTTTTATTCCCCCCAACACTTTTCTCTTGACACCTCTCTGCTCTTTGTTTCTGCCCTTTATTTTACTCATGATTTTTTTTTTTTTTTTTTTCGGGCTTCTAGTTTATAAGAGGTGTCTTACTACATGCTGTACCATTGTCTTAGCTACCCATTTTCCAAAATCCCCCAAATTAAGACCTTAATAACCCATTTTTGCTCTCTTATCATCCTAAAGGGTAGGACTTATCTTTTTTATTGGCTTAAGGGTTAATTCAGAATAAAATAATATGATATATAGGCTCAATCATGGGTGCAAGGGAAAAAATGATGTCGGGTTGGCTTTTTGGCTAAGTAGCTAGATATAACAAACATAGCCTTGATCATTTCCACCTTAAGTAACTATTCTAACAATCCAAGAGTGATGCAAAACCAGGAACTTAAAAACAGGCGTTTTCTCTCACAATTAAGTTCACACTCTCACCGGAAGTAAAGCAAATATACGGCATACCAGTTATGACCTTGTTCCATCAGACTATCCTTCCCACCTTGTGTTATTCATGTTCCACTTCCTGACCTGACTCGTGCTTCCAGAACCAATGTTTCCAAGGACTAGTGGCATCTCAAGTGTTTCAACCTTTCAGAACAAGCTCAAAAATTATGACTGCTCAAGTTATCATGCAATTATTATTCAGAAAACAAATGCTAAATCTCTCATATTATTACTACTACTTCTTTTTAATACCTAAACAGACCACCAAACACAAAAGAAAACAAAACATAAAAGAAACATCAGAAAATAAAAGGAAAACATCAAGAAAAATCAACTGCCTCCGCCCAAGTCCGCCCATGGGCCCCAGTCAGCGGTGGCTAAGTCAGCAATGAGGTCCTCATCGACTGCAGGATCCTCAGCGGCTCCAGAAGGCTCTTCCCCCCTGTCAGTGGAGGGCTGGTCTCCTGGCCAGGCGACTCGCTGACGATAGGCCTCTGGAGTGGTGAGCGGGGGATCCATCTGCAGGTGTAGGGACAGCCTATGCATATTCTCCATGATGAGCTGCTGTCCAACGTGAAGGGACCTCAGCATCTGCCCATGCATGTCCATGGATGCTGAGGTGGAAGCAGGTGGATGTCGCGGTCGCTGGGATGGCTGAGACGGAGACTGGGTAGGAAGAGGGGCCTCGGAAGCTGATGCTGAAGCTCTGGTGCGTGTGCGGCGAGGCCCAGGGAAAGTGATCGATGGGTCGGCGGGGTTCCAGCAGTTCTTCTTCACATAGGCTAGGTTGATCGCAGGGCTGAGTGACTCAAAGATCAGGGTGTCAGAAACCACCCCCTGAATGTCACACAGCGCTGTAATCAACGCCGGGAACCCGAGCCTCGAGGTACTGGACTGGGCAATCTGGCTGATCTGCTGTGATATAAAGCTGCCCACATCCATGTCCATGCGGCTCACCAAACCGTAGATCAAGCGGGCCCTGTCAAGATTAACATCAGAAGTGTGAGAAGTGGGCGCAAGATCGTAGTAAGAAAGGACACTCCATGTCTGAGCAAGTGTCGTCATGTCCTTCCTCAGGAGCTTCCAGGGGAGACCATCAGCATTAAGGACAAAGCGCCCCCCTGGAGTACACAGTGTGGCCGCGATGGTGTCAGGATCGGGGTGAGTGCTGAGGTATTTGGTGTATGCTGTATACTCTTCCCCGTCCTCCAAAATAACCGGGGCGTCGAGGAAGTCGTTAATGGTGTCAGCATCAAAACGAACGACCTGTCCTCGCACCCTGCAGAATCGTGGACTGTGGTCCTCTGGATCATAAAGGTTCGAATAGAACTCTTTCACCAGAGCCACGTCAATCCGCTTCTCCGGAAGGTGAGTCAGCACCTGGTCCCATCTGCGCCTCCTGAGTTCCTGGAGGAACTCGTCAAACATACCGGGTCCCAATTCAACATTCCTCTCCGGAAGGATGTTCCGGAGCTGAATGTTGTCTTGGTACCTGTGCCAGGCAATCTCAGATGTGAAGCGGGAAGTGTCCCAGTTGGACGCTTCCCCTGGTGTGGGCACGGCACGGCGCTTGCGAGAAGCCATCTGAAAAAAAAACAAAAACCACAAAAACAGCAAAACAGATTGCAGTTAGTAATTAGTGCGGGTGCAAAAAGTAAACAAATGAGGGGTGGAAATAGTAAAGAAGGGGGTGCAGAAAGTAGAGAAGAAGGGGGTGAAGGGAAAAAGAATGGGGGTGCAGAAAGCAAGCACGAGGACTGGTGGCCCTAAGGCCCAGCCTCGCGCTTGGCGCCACCCTGCGCGCTGCTGCTGGCACGCGCTTAGCGCCGCTCGCACTCGCTTAGCGCGTTCACTGATACAGTTGAGCGCGCTTAGCGCGACAGTGCGGCTAAGCGAGCGCTTCGTGGTAGCTCCTGTGACTTGCAGCGGCTTAGCGCGCTCCTCGTGTTGTTCTTCACTTGGTTTGCTCCCGCTAAGCCTATGCGCAAGGCTTAGCGTGATGATACCTGCAGATTAGGTTAACCTATGTACAAAACCATGTCTTACCTATGAAATCCGCGTGAAATAGCACAGGGACAGATATCGGCAAGTAGAGAAAGAGAGAATGCAGAGAGGAAAGGAAGAAAGGCAGAGGGAAGAAGGGAAGAGAAGAAATGCTGGGTAAAAATCCGAATTAAAAACAAAGGAGGCAACCGAGGCGTTGGGCAGTTTTCGAAAACTGCCCAGCAATTATGGTGTATGCGCTTAGCGGGAGGTAGCCGCTAAGCGCTCCGCAGGCGCTCTGACCTTTGGCATTCCCTCGTATTTTGAAATTTAAAAACGTACCTGGGCGCTTAGCGCGAGGTCTCGCGCTAAGCGCGGCTCTTCGTGCAGCCCACTTGATTTCTGCTATTGGCACCCCTCCTTTTGCTATCTGTACCTGTTGGGCTTTTTTTTTTTTTTTTTTTTTTTTTTTTTTTGAACAGAAACAAAATACTACATTTTTACACTAAATGTTGGGTTGCCTCCCAACCAGCGCTTAGTTTATTGTCCTTAGCTAGACAGTAGGCTCTTTCAAGGATCATTTAAATAGATAATGGTCGTCAATCGCTCTAATTGTCCTCCGTTATACGGCTTTAAGCGCTGGCCATTGACGATCCATTTCTTCTCGAAGCTCCCTTCTCTAGGGTCCACCAATTCCACTGCTCCATGAGGTCTAACTTCTTTTATGATAAACGGCCCAGACCACTTGGATTTCAGCTTACCTGGAAACAGCCTTAGTCTTGAGTTAAAGAGCAATACCTGCTGTCCTGGCTGGAATTCTCTCCTCTGCAGCTTCTTATCATGATATGCCTTTGTTCTTTCCTTGTAAATTCTGGACGATTCATAGGCATTCAGTCTCATCTCTTCTAACTCCTGAAGCTGCAATTTCCTTTTTTCCCCGCATGCATTATTGTCAAAGTTAAGCAATCGGAGAGCCCAATATGCTTTGTGCTCCAACTCTACTGGTAAATGGCATGACTTCCCGTACACTAGCTGGAACGGTGATAAACCGATGGGGGTCTTGAACGCTGTCCTATAGGCCCAGAGAGTATCATCGAGCTTCAAGGCCCAATCCTTTCTGGATGATGCAACTGTCTTCTCAAGGATTCGCTTGAGCTCCCTGTTAGAAATTTCTGCTTGGCCATTCGTCTGAGGATGATAAGGTGTGGCCACCTTATGTCGGACATTATAGTGCTCCAGGACTTTCTTCAACTGATTGTTGCAGAAATGCGTTCCTCCATCACTGATCAAGGCTCGTGGGACTCCGAAGCGGGAGAAAATGTTCTTCTTTAGAAACTTGATTACAACCCTGGCATCGTCTTTTGGCGTAGCTATGGCCTCCACCCACTTGGAGACATAGTCAACTGCTACCAAGATGTAAATATTCCCGTATGACGAAGGCAGGGGTCCCATGAAGTCTATGCCCCAACAGTCAAATATTTCCACCTCCATGATGTTCTGCAACGGCATCTCATTTCTCCGTGATATCCCCCCTGTTCTTTGGCATCTATCACAACAACGCACAAACTCGTAAGCATCTTTAAAAAGAGAGGGCCAGAAAAAACCTGATTGTAACACTTTTGCTGCTGTTCTGTCCCCGCTATGATGTCCGCCGTATGATGAACTGTGACAGTGCCAAAGAATGCTTCGTGCTTCTTCCTTTGTGACACATCTTCTCAATACATTATCTGCCCCTGCTTTGAACAAGTGGGGGTCATCCCAAACATAGAAGCGTGCGTCGTGTAGGAACTTCTTCCTCTGATTCCAAGTGTACTCCTCTGGAATGACTCCCGTGGCTTTGTAGTTTGCCATGTCTGCAAACCAAGGTCTGGTGGTAACCTGCAAAAGAAATTCATCAGGAAATTCATCTCTTACCTCAGGCTCTTCCTTAGTGACTTCTTCATTCTTTAACCGAGATAAGTGATCGGCTACCACATTCTCGGATCCTCTCTTATCCTGGATGATGATGTCAAATTCCTGCAATAAGAGGACCCATCTAATCAACATTGGCTTCGAATCGGTCTTGGCGAGCAGGTGCTTGATGGCAGCATGATCTGTGAAAATGGTGACCTTCGATCCTATCAAGTATGATCTGAACTTCTCCAAGGCAAAGACAACAGCTAGCATTTCCTTCTCCGTGGTGGCATAGTTCAACTGTGCTTCATTCAGGACCCTGCTAGCATAATAAATAGCATGAAATACCTTATCGTGTCTCTGTCCAAGGACTGCTCCTATGGCATAATCACTGGCATCGCACATCAGCTCAAAGTCTTTACTCCAGTCAGGTGCAATCATCACAGGTGCAGTAGTAAGCTTGTCTTTCAGTGTCTGAAATGCTGCTGAACATTCGTCATCAAACTTGAAGGCCACATCTTTATTCAGCAGGTTGCTTAGGGGTCTCGCAATCTTTGAAAAATCCTTAATGAATCTCCTGTAGAACCCTGCATGCCCCAAGAAACTTCGGACACCTTTAATATTCAGTGGTGGCGGCAGCTTCTCTATAACCTCTATCTTTGCCCGGTCAACTTCAATCCCTCTAGCTGAGATCTTGTGACCCAGGACTATGCCTTCTCGGACCATGAAATGACACTTCTCCCAATTCAGGACTAGATTCGTCTCTACGCACCTCTGAAGTACCATCTCTAGGTTCCTCAAGCAACTGTCGAATGAGGATCCGAAAACCGAGAAGTCATCCATGAACACTTCGATGCTTTTCTCCACCATATCTGAAAAAATGGCCAGCATGCACCTCTGAAATGTGGCTGGTGCATTACATAACCCGAATGGCATCCTTCGATAAGCAAAGACGCCAAAAGGGCATGTGAAGGCCGTCTTCTCCTGGTCTCTAGGGTCCACCGCAATCTGATTATATCCTGAGTATCCATCCAAGAAACAATAATACGCCTGCCCTGCAAGTCTCTCCAGCATCTGATCCATGAACGGTAGAGGGAAGTGGTCCTTTCGGGTGGCCTCATTCAGCTTGCGATAGTCGATGCACATTCGCCAGCCCGTGACAGTCCTTGTTGGTATCAGGTCATTCTTCTCATTCCGCACCACTGTCATTCCACCTTTCTTGGGAACCACCTGGACTGGGCTTACCCAAGCACTGTCAGAGATGGGGTATATGAGTCCCGCCTCCAAGAGCTTGAGTACCTCCTTTCTGACCTCTTCCTTCATTGTCGGATTTAGCCTTCTCTGGGGTTGCCGGATTGGCTTGTAATCCTCTTCCATCATTATCCTGTGCATGCAATAAGCAGGGCTGATTCCCTTGAGATCCGATATATGCCATCCAATAGCTTCCCTGTGTCTCTTGAGGATACCCACTAACCTGTTTTCTTCTTCTATTGTGAGTGCATTGCTGATTACGACAGGCTTGTCTTCCTCCAAGAACACATACTTTAGGTGATCTGGCAATATCTTCAACTCTACCTTTTTCTTCTCGGATGGAACTTTCTCTTCTAGCTTCTCAAACTTGGCTTCTCCCTCCGGAATACTGTCTTGTCGATCCAAGTCTTCCAAGCAAGCCTTCAGATCTTCCTCTTCTTCACTGGTCAGACAGTCCAAAGCATTAACCATTACTTTCTCCAGTGAAGACTGTGGTGTCTCGAGAATACTGACATCCTCCTTATCAATCTCTTCTACTCTGAAACACTTCCAACCTTCCTGTGGATACTTCATTGCTTTGAAGAGGTCGAAGGTGATCTTCTGGTTGTCAATACTCAGCTCCAAGTTCCCATTCCCCATATCCACCACACAGTTAGCAGTCAGCATGAATGGTCTGCCTAAAATGAGGGGAATGTCTGCATCTTCTTCGATATCCATGATCACGAAGTCCACCGGGAAAGTAAAGTGGCGGACCTTGACTAGGACATCTTCTACCACCCCGTAAGGTCGTGTAATCGAACGGTCTGCTAGCTGAAGCGTCATCTTGGTAGGATCGATCTTCAGATTTCCAATTCTTTTGCACATTGACAAGGGCATCAGATTGATGCTTGCTCCTAAGTCAATGAGGGCTTTATTCACCGTCTCCTTCCCTATGGTGCATGGGATGGTAACACTTCCGGGATCCTTAAATTTCTTGGGTAGCTTCCTCTGTATTATAGCGCTGCAGTTACCCCCTACCACAATGTTCTCATTGTCTATGTACTTCCCCTTCTTGGTGAGGATGTCCTTCATAAATTTGGAGTAGAGGGGCATCTGCTGTAAGGCTTCCCCGAATGGCATAGTGATCTCCAGCCCTTTGAATATTTCCAAGAAACGCTTGAAGTAGCGTTCCTTGTTCTTCTTGGTGGGCACCACAGGATATGGGAGATCTTGTGGTAGGGCTGGTGGTTCTTCTTTCCTGGCTTCCCGTGCTTTCTGACTCTTTGTCTTAGGTGGTGATGCCACCTTCTCTTCTACTTCTGTCCTGTCCTCCTGTGTCTCTGTCTTATCTTCCTCTGTCTGGTCTTCTTCCTCAACCTTACCTTCCTCTTGTGCTTTCCTCTGCCCTCGAGTTAGCACGGCCTTGCATTCTTCCTTTGGATTCTTCTCTGTGTTAGCCCCGAAAGTTCTAGTGGGCCTTTCAGCTTTGTCTTGTGCCAATTGGCCCATTTGAACTTCCAGATTCCGAATGGCAGCATCCGTGCTCTTCTGATGGGACCGTGTCTCCTGGATGAATTGCAGCAAGAGCTCTTCTATGTTGGTGGGCTTGTCTTGCTGATTGGGGCCCTGGCTAGGATGCTGGTATGGCGGTTGGTATGGTTGTTGATTCCTCTGCTCCTTATACTGGTTTCCCTGATTCCTCCACCCTGAACCTTGCGTGAAGTTCCTTCCTTGATTGAATCCTGGTGGCCCATGATTGAATCCTGCTCCCCCTTGGTGGAATCCAGATGAGTTCCCCTGGTTGTAACCCTGGTATCCGCGATTTGGTACGCCCATATAGTTTACTTCTCGAGAAGTATCCTGCTGGCTTACACACTGTCCAGGCTCATGGGTTCCTCCGCATGTGGGGCATCCTTCTACCTGCAAAACAGAAGAGTGGGAAGAACTTACCGCTTGTAACTGTTGAGGTAGTTTGCTGAGGGTTTCAGTAAGGGCTTCAATCTGCCTCGTCAACAACTTATTCTGTGCCAATGTCGCGTCTTGCGTGCCAAGTTCCAAAAGGCTTCTTTTTGTAGGCACATAGCTTCGATCACGAAGGATTGCTTGATCACTGGCCGCCATGTTCTCGATGAGCTCCATTGCTTCCTCCGGAGTCTTCAACTTGATTTTTCCCCCTGCGGACGCATCTAGCAGCTGTTTCGAGTGGGGCCGCAAGCCATCGATGAATATATTCAGTTGTACCGGCTCGCTATATCCGTGTGTCGGTGTCTTTCGTAACAGCCCGTGGAAACGGTCTAGTGCTTCGCTGAGGGACTCATCCGGAAATTGGTGGAAGGAGGAAATCTCCATTTTCCCTTCGGCGGTCTTCGACTCTGGGAAGTATTTCTTTAAAAACTTCTCCACCACTTCTTCCCAGGTTCTTAAGCTGTTGCCTTTGAAAGAGTGCAACCATCGTTTTGCCTCTCCTGCTAGAGAAAAAGAGAAGAGGTTAAGGCGTACCGCATCTTCTGGGACTCCAGCGATCTTTACAGTGTTGCATATTTCAATATATGAGGCAAGGTGAGCATAAGGATCTTCGCTTGGAAGACCATGGAAGAGATTCCCTTGAATAAGCTGGATAAGGGAATGTGGGTAGGAGATATTTGCGGCTTGCACCTCCGGTCTTGCAATACTTGTGAAGAACTGAGGAGTGGCTGTGTTGGAGAAGTCTTCTAAGGTGACTCTTCGTGCCTGTTCCCCGTCCATTTCAGTGTGATGTGGAGAGAGAGGAGGTGATGTGTGACTGCTTCCTTCGGTGTCCTGTTCCCTTCTTCTTCTTGCAGCGTTGTTACGCCGACAAGTGGCTTCGATTTCCAAGTTGATAGGGACCACGTCTCCAGATGCAGTCCTAAGTCGCATAAAAACAAGAAGGCACTACCCGTGCAATTATAGAGGAAAGAAAGAAAGAATAGAAGTAAAGAGAAAATACTGATAAAGTAAGCCAAGAAAAGAAAAGTTAGGCTTACAAACTGATATAGTATTAAGTGCGAAAACAAAATCCCCGGCAACGGCGCCAAAAACTTGTTAAGACTTTGGCAAGTGCACCAAATCGTGACAAGTAGTAAAGCTCGGAAGTCCGAGTATCGTGTCCACAGGGATTTTATTGCACTTTTCAATACCTCTCAATTTGTAAGTGGGAGTAAAGTAGTAAAGTAGAAATGAAAGTAGGAATAGTAAAGAGTGCTATTACTAAAATAAATGAGTAAAGGGAAAACAATTGATAGAAATGCCAAGACCAGACAAACCCAATTGGCCTACGATGCATGTAAGTATGATATTCATTATCAATGAAATGGTGTTAGTTCTACCCACATCTGTTGACTGCTTGCCCCTGATGCCTCACGTTGGCAAGCCTATTTTAACTACCTATCTCCCAAATGCCTTTGCGAAGATTCAATAATTAAAATGCATTAAGATTAAGTTCTAGATGTTGCTTAAATGCATGGGCAGTGAGTTATCATTCTATGCCTAGCAATGCTAACCCAATGATTCTTTTCTTTAGATGTTCTATTAGGTGTTACCCTTTCCCAAGCGATTAACCCCTAAAACTGATGCATGCATTGAATCTTAAATATTATTGAGAATTACCCTCTCCCGAGCGATTAAAACCCAAAAAGAGATTTAAGAATGAATGCAAGAATAAAAGAAAAGAAATAGAACAGAAAAACCTGGAATAAATTCTTTTGCATTGATAACTCTTGAAGCCCAGTGTACATCGTTGGCTTTTTAGGCCTGCCAGGCCCTAGCTAGGGGTTTAGCCACTCATGGCCATTGAGGGCTTACAACTGGGGATGAAAGAAAGGCTAGGCTAACAAAACAAAACAAAGAATATAGAGGGGGAAGAAAACTCAGGCTTGAGGTACTGAGAGTGATGCTCTGAGATGGGATGAAATTTCCTTGGGACTGCCTCTCTATTTATAGTGGCTGAAGTGGGCTTACGGGCCTTCGTAGTTGCGCTCAGCGCCACACCTCGCGCTTAGCGCGTTCAGATCGCGCGCTGGGCGCGCCATGCACGCTGGGCCGGTGCTTCTGTTGGATCGGGCGCTGGGCGCCTGTACGTCTGTTGGATCGGGCGCTGGGCGCCTGGCTGGCTTAGCGCGCGTAACGGTTTCCGCCACGCCCAGCGCCTCCAGTTAGTTGCTCGCTTAGCGCCTGATGCGCGCTGAGCGCCCCTATTGGACTGGGCCTGCTTCAGAAGTTTTTCTTTTTTTTTTCCTTTCTGTGCCACTTTTGCTAAATGCAACCTTATTTTTCGTATCTGCAGCCAGAAATTCAATTTAAATTAATTTTCTCACTTTTAATTACAAATAACTGCTAAATAATTAATTTTAAGCCAAAATTTGACTATTTAACTCCTATAAATTCACAATTATTTAGCAGTTATCATTTTTCCCTAAAAACCATTTGCTTGACTTTTGTTGCTTGAAAAAAAAATTGTTTTGAGTTCTTATTATTTTGTTTTAATCCTTCTAATGCATTTGTTTTTTCATTTTAGCCTCAATAATATGTAGATGATTTGTTTTAGTTCTTATCAATTTTTTTCCAAATGGAATAATATTTAATCCCAATTTAATATTTGAAAGTATAATTCATTATTACTTTAGTCCCTGCAAACATTAAAATTAGAAAAATGGTCACCAAAAGTGTAAAACGTTTTCACATTAGTTAAAGCTAACAGACTAGCCTACGTGGTACGTTGTTTTTCGGGTCTTTTCTTCATTGAATGCAACAATGCAGTCTTTGACGTGACTCACTCGTATTCGTCTACGTGTCCTTAACTTTCACGTCAACAAGTGACCCTCACTTTCTGAGATTGTATGGTTTCCAAGGGGCCAGTTTACAATTTTTGTAAATGATTTTTTTATGCTAACATTGTTTTTAAAATTATACTAAATATTGAATGTTTCAAAATAAGTTTTAAGAAAATCAGCATTGAATCTCTTATGATGTATTTGGTTTGCATTTTTTTTTTTTTTTTCATTTTCTGAAAATTTAGAATTCTGAAAATATATTTAGTTTGACTTCTTATTTTCTACTTTCAAAAAATAAAAGCATTAAAAATATGTTTTTAAAAGGAAATACATTTTTAGATGTATTTAAATTTATATTATTTGACGCATTTTAATTTTAGTCAAAATGAGGTTTTTGGTTTCAATTAAAAATAAGAAAAACGAGATTTTATTGTTTCTAATTTTTGGTTCGTTTGAAAAAATATTTTCACTAAAAATAAAAACTAAAATCTAATCAAACATATTTTCATCAGCATTTTTTATTTTGAGTGAAAATAAAAAGAGAAAATAATCAAATCAAACACCCCCTTATTTTCAAGAATGTTCCTCGTTTTTCACCTTTCACGAGCTCATGGGCTCATCCAAGGAATCACCTTTCCATGTTATTTTCCATTAACACTCATCTCGTATTCGACATTGGATTCCCATATTTTGTCGATGTTAAACACTATGTGGAAGAGGCCATTTTCCACGACCTCAATCTTAATTGGTATAACCGTTATAGAAAAGTTATGTGTGAAACTGATTCTGCCACTACTATTCACTTGCTATCGCATGCTAATGTCCACTTTCACCCATTGGCAGCGTTGATCAATCATATGAGAGATTGAGAGCCATTATGGATAGGCAGTGGCAGTTGGGTCTTTAACATGTCTATAGAGAGGAAAACCAATGCGCCAATTTAGTTAGAGAAAGTTCTTCTACTTTTGAGCAACTTCAGCTCTTGTCTTCTTGTCTTACTCAACTTCCACACCTTTTGTCAGCTGATGCTTTGAGTATAGCTTTTTTGTGTACGTGGTTTTTTTTTGTTTTTTTGTTTTTTTTTTTACCTTTTGAATGATAAAAAAATCAAATCCCATTATTATCTATACTAATAATCTATATTAATAATAAAAGAAATGTGCTCATTTTGGTGTCCACATTTTATTGGATAATTTTATCCTTAAATTATTTCTTTAAAATTTTTAGAGAGGCATCTTCCCCTAGTATATATAATGTACATTTTATAAACAAATTTGTTTGGTGTTAGAATTCTCATCCAAAATATCAAAAGTTGTTGGCTAAAAAAAGTAGAAAAATTAGAAAAAAAAGTATATTTATAAAAACTAAAAATGAATAAAATATCTTATACAAGAACAAAAATTAGAAAGATACAAACTTATAAGGACTAAAATAAAAAAAATTTAATATACCAAAACCAAAAACATATTTAAGTCCATAATCATATTATCAAATTCCAATTTAAATCAAATTAAATATTATTTATATATATTTTTATATTAAGTCATTAAAATAAAATAGTTTTGATTTCCATAATTAAACAATTATATGTAAAAAAAATAATTATTTCATATATTAGTAGTTAATAGAAATTTTATTTTTTTCTACAGAAAATTTAAAATTAAACTTGCAAGTAATCAAAGAAAATACAATAAAATAAAATAAAATAACTTATAAGAGAGGTGGTGAATGAGATTATAAAACCCTTATACATCTTAAAATTAGGGTAAACCTGAACGTTGTTCTCAGTTTTCCTTATAAAACCCTTGTAAGCGCCTCCTTTCTCTTTCGCTCTCTTTCGCTCGCTCGTGCTGAAGCAGAAGGGTTCGTCACTCGCTCCATCTGGTATTCAACTGTTTCTCTCGCTTCGCTTATTCCCCATTTTCTCTCTTCAATTTTTTTATCGCTTAATTTGCTTCTGATTATCACGGGTTTTAATATACAACAATTTTGAGCCAATCCACATTCCCCAATCCCATAATCTTCCTAATTCTCCTTTAAAATATATGCTTTAAATTTGAGTTTTTGATTGGTTTGAATTGATTTCTATTAATTGCTTTCTATTGGAATTAAGGGGCTTGAACATTTGTCCATACATCATTCTTGGAACAATGTAATGTTTGCATCGGGAGTGTGTTGGTGAGAGCACAAAAGGAACTAATCTTTGTCGTGATTATAGTCCTTCGAGTTTCTTGTTTAGTTTTTGGATTTGGGCTTGCTGATGTTTTGTCTGTTAGCTCAGCAAGTGAGAATTAAGGGGGGAGAGAACTGTTTCAGTTGATGACATTGTCTCATTTAATGGTGAAAATTCTGAGATTGGTGGTGATTTTTTATTTTTTGTGTATAATTTCTATATTTCTATATTCTTAATTGTGAAGCTTATAAATTTCTTTAGCCTTGTAACCCTATGAGTTTGGTTTGGGTTGTCACTTGCTTGTAATTAGGATTTCGGAAAATATGTATCCACTTTGATTTTTCCTTTTTAGCTCAGTAAGTGAGAATTAAAGATAAAAAAAAACAAGAGAGAGGAAGTGGGGAGGTGGAAAACTGTTTTAGCTGTTGACACTGCCTCATGTTTATACGAGTCTTCCTTACTGAAAGTTATGAGATTGGTGGTGATTTTTTGTTTTTGTTTATGGTTTCTATATTATATATTCTTAATTATGCAGTTTCTAAATTTCTTTGTCATTGTAACCATATGAATATTAGGTTTGGTTGTCACTTGCCTTGTAATTGGATTTTGGAAATTATGTTCACTGTGATTCTTATTTTGATTTACTAAGCAAAGGTTCTGATAGTGGCTTTTATGTCATGAAACAGATTGAACAAAATGTACACCTCGAGGAAGAAAATTCACAAGGATAAGGATGCCGAGCCCACTGAATTTGAGGAGACAGTTGCACAGGTTATAGCCCTTTTCTGTTTCTCTAGAATGAATTGATTTCATAAATTCAAGATTATCCTTTATTTTGGAACTCTGTTATTTGATGCCTGTGCAGTACTTGTTTGACTTGGAGAACACCAATCAGGATCTGAAAAGTGACTTGAAAGATCTCTACATAAATCAAGCAATGTAAGGATGTTATGAATGATCAATGATGAATTGATGGATGTTTGGTCTTAAAAAATTTCTCATTGTTAGGACAACTTATTTCATGCAGTCAAATGGATGTGGCTGGTAATCGCAAGGCTGTAGTCATCTATGTGCCCTTCAGATTGAGGAAGGCATTCCGCAAGATTCATCTTCGACTTGTCAGAGAGTTGGAGAAGAAGTTTAGTGGGAAGGTTGTATTTTACTGCAATGTGACTTGATATGAAATTAGTTGATCTTTGGTTTTCTTTTCAATGTTTTTCCTTAATATATTTGTTTACCATATCACATTAATATGGTTATTGTGAGTTCCTGGATCAACAATTTGTATTAACTGAAGATTATTGAATGACAGGATGTTGTCTTCATTGCCACAAGGAGGATCGTGCGACCACCTAAGAAAGGCTCTGCTGTTCAGCGACCCCGAACCCGTACTTTGACCGCCGTCCATGATGCCATGCTGGAGGATGTTGTGTATCCTGCAGAGATTGTTGGCAAACGGGTCAGATATAGAATTGATGGCTCAAAAATAATGAAGGTGAGCTTTTGTGAAGTTGATGATAGGTTAAATGTCCTTTTCTTTTTGTTCCCCATATAACTTGTAAAGCATTTCCTTTTGTCAATGTATCAATTAAGGTTTTCTTGGACCCCAAGGAGCGCAACAACACTGAGTACAAGCTGGAGACTTTTTCTGGAGTTTATAGAAAGCTTACTGGAAAAGATGTAGTATTTGAGTATCCAATCTCAGAAGCCTGAGATGCTGCTTGGTTTACTGGAGTATATTGTTTTTGGTAGATTTTTCTGTTAGAAATACATATTGTGTTAAACAATATCCAAAATTTTGACTTCTGGAATTTTATTTGATGCTTCTTCACCTTGGATTTAGATTGGTTTCCTGGGTTAATATTGAACGATGGCTTTATTTGTTGCATGACTGTTGTGTTGTCCACAGTGCATGTTTGGTTGGGGTTACTTTTGCAAAAAAAAATTGAATCAAACATATCCGAATTTTTGGTGCTATTAAACGTGTCCTAGGAGTGAACATCCTTTGGTTATATTAGATTCAAGAGTTTTGATAGTCGTTCCAATTATATCTTGAAACATGGAATGGACGTTAGAGTTATGTTCTGGAGTGAAACTTGTGCAGTGTTGGTCACCCATTTCACTCATCCTTTGTAGTTTGTTAGTTATTATGTAACGTCAAACATAGCTATTGAGGAACCAAAATGAAAATAAAAATCCAAGTAGGGAAAAGACTGCAAAATTTTAGCCTTTGCATTTTGAATTACAACCCAGACTGGCTGATCTGACAAGGTGACTGGGAACTAAAGTTGTTCCTCCAAAAGGGACTTAAGATTGATTTTCATAGAAAGAGTATACTTGTGTCTTTGGATAGGCATGTCCTAAATGATCTAATTTTTTATAATTGATTTTGGTTAAAAATGAACTCATGGTTTTGATTGTAGAAATAAAAGTGAAGAAAAAATGAAGGAAAAACACGTATATGTAGGAAAACATACAGTCTTGGGGATATTGTTTGAGTCTGACTTTATAGTGGCTCTCAAACTCATCATGGAGGAAACCAGTATGTTTCATCCTCACGCTACCATTATCAACTTGATCAAATTGCTGGTGGCGTAAGATTGGTGAATCTGTATTCAGCTTACTCTTCGAGAAGGCGTTTGATTGGCTTGCTAAATGTGGAGCCTCAAGTTATAATCTCTTTCAAGTTTGGCCGAATTGCCTACCTCAACTGTCTCTGTCTCTTCTAGCAGAAGCAGTTCGGATCCTTAGATTGTGTGTTTAGGTTCCTCTTTTGTTAAGTTTTTCTGATGTATTAAAAAAAATACATGTAGGTAAACATGTATAATACCTTACCCTTGGTTTTGAGAGGAAAGAAAACCAGTGTAGCTTTTTAATTTTTATTTTCTTTTCACGGCTCTTGGACGAAAACCATGATTCTACTACCTTCTTCGATTACAGCCAGCCTTCCTTTTCTTGGTCAACATTTCCAGCTAGTATTATTATGTAATAAATTCCAGAGAGAATAGTTGATGGTGCTTCTAACATATACGTAAATGATGTTTCTTTATGGATACGCGTATAAAAATTATTTTTACTTGTGTTATTAATTCAATAAGAATAGTCAGGGCACAAATATAGTAATATTAAATTTTGAAGATAATTTTGCTTTTATCAAAACCATGGTTTTAAAGTATAGAATTGATTCTGATCAAATTTGCCAAGCATTTCATTAAAAAAATCAAAATCCATTTGGATGTATATTCAATGTAATTGTTCCAAACACAATAATAGCTTATTTGGTTTTGGTGTTCATGCATAAACAACTTTTTTTACGTAAACTGAAAACTACTTTGTGTAGCTTTTTTTTTTTTTTTGTTTATTCATAAAGGGCCAAAAGGCCACTACTTTGTGTAGCTTATTGTTTGATGTGTGTACAATGCTTGAAGACGTGGAACCAAAAACATTAATATAATACTTCTAATTTTCACGTTTTTTAACCATGTTTTGAACTCTCAAAGCAGATCCACAAACACATTAAAATAAACTCGTCCAACATAGTTTTTTTTTTCTTTAATATTGTCTCTTGTTTTGCAAATGATATTAATCATTTAAAACTTTTTCAATAAAGAAGAATCATTAAATTAAGCATACAATTATAACAATAACAATAAAGACCTACGTCAAAATATTTGTAGTTAGTTACATTATAAATTGATGTATAAAAAAAGTAGGCATACAATTGAAAAAAGCTTTTATGATATATAAGCAAAATATAAGACAATCCAACTCTATAATGCACTTTTCCTCTATATATAAAATGTGTTTCAATTATTCTCGCATGTACACTATTGCTGCTAATACATGTACTGTAACACATAACTGCATGATTGGCTCTCAAAAAGCATGTTATTAATTACCTTAGGAATCTTGAAAGAATCTACTGTTAACCCCAGTCCTGAACAGATGCAACTGAGGTGCACTAGAAACAGTTATCTCAGTGTTGGCCGCTACAAAAAGAACATGCCCTTCAGTGATTGGATACCCTTTTGGTGATTCTGTAGTCATCATTCCTTCCCCAACTGTGACCAAAAAGATGGAAGGACCTGGAACTGCTGGGAACACTACCTTTTCCCCTTGAGGAAGAATACAACAATCAATCTCAAATTCCTCAAATGGTGGGATGTATTTGTTTACATATTGATTTATAGGAACTCCACGCAGGATCTCTGGAGAACCCTGCAATGCAAGAGTAACAGATGTAAAGAAATTGTTATCTTATATAAAAAAAAAATTCTTTTAGTTTCTATATATAATCATGACTTTGTTTGATTTTGGTTCTTTACCTTTGTCTTAGTTCTCATAAATTCTAATGTTTTAAAAAAATAAAAACATTAAAATTTATGAGAACAAAATAAAAAAAATTTAAAAGACTAATGACATCAAGCATGAGTCCTGCTTATTTATACCACCATACAAGAATGTTTCCTTCCTGAAAAAAAATCATTGTAAAATCACAGCAATCCTTGATGGCATGTCATAGATTTGATGAAAACATTTCTTATTTTCCATCTCTTTTTCAAAGTTATTATACTCAAGTAGTTCAAGTAGTTTGCTCTATTACAAAACTAACAAGAAATGAATATTTGTACCTACTCTATTCTATACCTTGTTACTCGTTAGAAAGAAAGCTCCATGGAACAATGCATTTTACAATTAAAAAAAATTCCATAGATGTTTTTTTATCTAATGAAAACGTAAACTGCATAATATCTGCATATGCCTCAGCAAGTGACCAGGGGTCTACAAAGATGAAATTCATGGTTTAGCAAGTTATTATAGAAAATTTGATACATCTTATATATCAGAAACATATCTGTGTGTAACCATAGCAAAGAATAAAGTCCTCTAAGAAAACTGAATATTTAACTGTAGAATTACGATTCTGCAGTTGAATATTTTTCAATTGCAGTTGTATAATATTCAACTGTAGTCACTTGATTTATCATTAGATAAAACTTAGATGCAGTTCTTTAAGTGTTTTTAGTGCTTTTCTCGGATTAGAATTAAAATTTCACCTCAATAAGTCTTGCTGACCATTAATACAAACCTCTATTACGTAGATAATTGAGATGAAACTCCAATTCGACTTTAAAACAACGCTCAAAATACTTAAGGAATTACATCTAAGTTTTGTCATTTATTATTTACCTGTTTGTATGTGAGCATGGAACAAAGAGTCTGTACATCTCTGTGCTTGGGAGTGAGGCCAGCTCTTACAACATTGTCTGAAGTTGCCATGCATTCAATGCACTCACCACAAATATATGCATGTGGTTCATTTGCCCCAAGAAATAAGGCTTCACCAGGAGCGAGTTTCACATGGTTAAGAAAGAAGGCTGCTATGACACCAACATCAGATGGGTATTGCTTTTCCAACCGCAGCACCAGTTGCTCCTTTTCTGTCAACTGCCTCACCTGATGATGCAAAAAATGGGAATATTAGTTATGGTATAGATTATTCACTTTAGCAACATGTGTATGTTAACAAAGAAATAAGACATAAACTATTGTTTGATAGAAACTTAAAGAGATTAATGCATCTGAATTCTGAAATATGATCCCAGCTGCATATTAGAGCTGCCACAATAAGCTATATTCAATACAGTAAATAATTTTAAAAAATAGAGGAAACAGAAACACAGAGATAAAAAAATGATTGCAAATTAAGTAGTGTGTGTAGCTGTTCACCATATATATTATGACAGAAAAAAGACTAAACCAATATCTATTAGTCTAACTGGGTTGATTTTCTTTAAGAAATGTTTCGGATTTGAGTATTGTGAATCAAAAAAATAGATACTAGTAGAATTTTATCCCCTACCACTACAAGAAAATTTGCTTTCTAAAATAAAAAATTGGTCACTACAGTGAAGAAATCAGTTAATAAATCAATAAGTAACTGAATTAAAACGGATACTAAAACACTAATTGCTAATATTTAGCAACGAATTCAACAAATAATTCTTTAGCAACAAACTTTAGTGATAGATGAATCTACGGGGTTAGTCTAGTGGTAGGAGGTTTGGGTAGTATGCATGAGGTCATACGTTGAACCTCATTATGATCATTGTACACCAATAAAAAAAATTTAGTGATAGATATAGTGTTTGTGTTTGATTTAGTAACCACTTCTAATAACTGATATATCCTTATAGCAATCAATACTAGTGACTGAGATAGCAACCAACTACCTCACTTTAGCCACAACATTTGTTTCATTTGTACGAATAATATAATTTAATATTCAAATAATTCAGGGTGGAGAAAAGGAGTAAGATACACAAAGTAAATCAACACAAGCTAAAAAATTTAAATCAAAAGCAAGTTATATATCAACCAACCTGACTTTCCTTATGCAGACGACTTCTCAACCTGTCAACTGCACCAGCTACTCTCTCTTTACCTGCTGACATGATGTCAGTGAAAAGAGACTTCAAAATAGGCTTAACCTTCTCTTCACCATCCTCATCAGTGATTTGTAACACCGAGTTAACATTTTCAGCAACAACCAGTTCCACAACCTCAGGGACAGTAAGCACAGCCTTAAGCTCCTGAATAAAATCACAGCAAATTGCTAACTTGCTCAAAGTGAATAACAGTCAGAAAAATATTTATCTCATCAATCTTTTTACACTCTCTTCATACTCTTTGCATAACATCAAATCAAGGTGACCTGAAGTAATCAAGATTCTAACACTTATAATAAAAGGCATCAAACTTCCACTTTATGAACTGCTAAAAAGACACTTAATTTGCATGTTTACTAAACTCAAATGATTATTATTTGATTTTTTTTTCATTTGATAATATCAGTTCTTTGGTCGGCTATCAAGGTTGCATTCACTTGATGGAAGCATAAGAGAAAACAAAGTCAAAAGAAAATAAATGTTCAAGTCTCAACATATATCATGTAAATATACCTAACGAGTGGACAGTTCTTTTCCTATCACCTAAAACTGAATTCCACAAATACCAAATAAATTAAGACTTAACAGAAAATGGTTTGAACATTGAACATACCAAACAGTCAAATCCATAAAAACTCCATTTTGAAAGTCATCATCATTGACAAGACTCAGCAAAATCCAGGGCTAAAATTTACAACCTCAATTTCTAGGACTGTAAATTAGAAAAAGAAAACACAAATTTCTCTCAACAAAAACCAAGACTTGTTCTTGTAAATAAAAAATTAAAAAAATTTCCCCAAATATGTTTTTAGCCTCAAATAAAAAAGGTTCAAAGAATGCTGTAAAGAAACAAACAAAAAATTCCAGTGCATACAGTACCTTTAGAGTGACAAAGCCGCATAGAGCCTCAAACTCTGTCACAGCCAGAGCCATTTCTGGTTTGTGATTCCCATCCTTATAAACATCAGGATGCAACTTATGCAAGGTTCTGGCCAGCTCCTTATCAGGATGAGCCTGTATAGACAAGGCCTTGTCCACGGACAGCACCTAGAAACAAAAACTCCACCTTGAGCATATATGAATGATGAATGATTGCACCATGGCCATATATATTCTTGTAAAGGGGCTCTCAGTTGGGAGTTAAATGGCTTTGGATATCAATTATCAAATCAACGACTACAAAATTAAGGTGCATGCACGCACTCTCAAATTTAAAATTCAACTTGTAACAGAAGTTGCAAGGATTGAACTCAAGCCAAGCCACTTAGTTGAAAAGGCTATACATGATATCATTTCATGAACTAACTATTTCAAAATTAGAAATATTTAAATATATTTTTAATTCATATATAACTATATAAAGGAAATACCTATCTTTTGATCATCTCCTCATTTTGTTAAGATAATTTTACTCTGGCTATTCTCAAAACTATTGACTAACACTATCAACTACTTTTGTGATTCTCATTAAATAGATCTCTCATTTTTTATTTACCTCTCTTCTTCTTTCATTTTATTTTTATTTTATAAAAAATATAGAGGCAAAAGTGCCTCTCTTTCCCCTGGTCTAAATAATTAAGGTGAATTTTGATTTTAATCCTTCAAAATCCTAATAATTTTAATATTTATTAATTTATTTATTTTGGATGAACTTGAAGTATCTTTCAACCAAGAGATCTATTTAATGAGATTCATTCAAAGAGTTAATTTCTCTGAATAAATATTTTTTAAATATTTTTTCAAGATCAAACAAAGTATCACTCGAATCAATGATTTGTTCATAAATATTATATAAATAAACATAAAAAAAAAGATAATTTAAAATGATTAAGAGAGATATTTTTTTGGGAGAGAGAGATATCTTTTGGTTAAATAAAGGGATAATGTTTAAAATACATTAATTCTCAAAGATAAAAGAGAGAGTATTAAAAACCTCTTGACTAAGAAAATGGAAAGAGAGAGAGCTACATTTTCCAAATTAAAGATTCTATAAAGTTTTTTTTATTGATAATTGATTTTAAAATATTTAAATTTCATTTTTAAAAAATAAATAGAAAGAGGTAAAAGATTAAATAATCCCGAAGCAGTTCTCATAAAACAAAAACTCCTAATTGAAAATAAAGATGCTCTGGGGTTCAAGTTAGATGTTCCAACATCAACCAACATATATGCATGCACCAAAAGCAAGACTATATTCATATATATGATATGATCATACCTTGAACAAGAAAGGGAGGTCACCACCCCACTTCTCCACAACCTTTGGTCCAAGCACGTTAGGATTCTCCAAGAGCCAAGACTTGAGGGTCACTCTTTGTTGTGAGCCATCAAAAACAATGAAAGAGGGTCCAGACACGTGGCTGCCCATCCAAAGCTCCGCATATGGCTGATCCTCATCAAGCTGTGATGATTGTAACGACCCAGAATTCATGGAAAATAGCTTGGCAACGAGGGAGTCACGGCACGGTTTGCCCCACTCATAGTTCTTCACAGAGCAATGGAGCCCCTGAACCTTGTTGCTGTTGTTGTTCTCATGTTGTTGGTTGGAGTTTGAGGGTGCTAATTCCATTGTAGATGCAATAGTGATCGTGTCTTAATTGTACGTGGAAATATTGTTATATGAGAGAGAGAGAGAGAGAGAGAGAGAGGGTTTGAGTTGTGATTATTATGAGAAAGTGGGATTGTGTTGATCGTTGCCGCGGGTTTGCCTTGCTGGTTTTTGAAGGGTTGGCAATGTTGAAACGTAGCACGAGAGAGGGAATTTCCAACTTTTTAATTAAAGAGAGAAACAACTTGTCTTGGTTTATGCTCCGTATCTTGTTAAACAATTAATATCTTTTCTTCACTTTCTCGAAAATTGTGAAAAATTCCAAGATGGAAGGAATACTTTGTGTTTAATGGAATGTTTCAAAAAAATTAAAATAAAAAATCATTAAATTGAAGAAAAAATTGACTTTAGAAAATGAAATTATATTTTCTTTTTGCTTTTTAATTTAAACAAAAAAGTCCACATTCAATTTAGAATTCTAAAATTAGGCTCAAGAATAATGAAAGTTTGGTATGTGTTTATATCTATATATGGGGAAGGATAATATTTATTCTAGTCGGTATTTATTAGCATTCAACACCAAAATTGGACTAAAAATCCATTTAGTATTTTTTTTCAAATTTTAATTTTAAGATATTATTGTATTTTCATTTAATTTAAAAAATAAAATAATGTTTTTCTCTCCTATCTTTTTTTCCATGTTTCTCTCCTATAAATGTGGAATTCATTTTTTTTTGTGTGGGTGTGTGTTAAAGGAGACCAGGAGTGTATTAAAAGGAGACCAATTTTTTTAATCTAATTATTTATTTATTTTATTCTAATAAATAATAAATTTAAAAAATATTTATTATTAATTTTATAAATAAAATTAGATATATGAACCACTAATGGAAAAATTTTAAGTTCTTAATATTTTATTTTATAACATTTTAAAAAATTATCATATTTACACAAAGGATCTTAACTAAGGGTCTCATATTTAATTTGGAGTTCCAAAATGAGGTTCAAGTCTAATGAGATGCCTAAATGTATATAATCTTTTTTTCAGGCTAAGCCTAGAACAAGGCATGATCATATTGGGCTAAAAAGACAATTTAATTTATGCCATTAAAATTTAAAACTTAAGTCATATATTTCATTAAACAAGTTCAAGTTGCTCACAAATTAAATGTAGATTGTATGCTATAACAGGTTGTGGGGATTTTCTTCCTGCATCAAAAGAATTTCTTCTACACCCAATGTTTTTATCTAAATTCCCAACCTAACCCGCTAACTTCTTCTTCATTTTTCTTCTTCACGCACCATTCATTCTTTTCTTCATAAGCATTCATTGTCGTGAGAGCTTCTCCTTCGTTGTTGTGTCAGTTTTGGTCGAGACACATTTTGACGATGGTTCATTGGCAAGTGGTGGTTGTGGTGGTGGGTGGTGTGGCGGTTAACAACATAGGTACATTTTTTTTTTTTGCAACTTTGATTTAGTTTTATACGAATTTGCAATCCATATAAAACTTACGGATTTGTAATCTGTATAAAACTTATGGATTAGCAATCCATATGAATCATACATATTGCTAATTCATAAGTGTTATACGGATTGTTTATCCGTAAAATCTAAAAAAAATTTAAAAAATTATTTTATTGTTTTTTATATATTTAGTTATATTATTTATAATATGTTTAATTACCTATAGTTTCATAATTTTTACCTTTTATTTGTTATAGTTTGGAAGTGATATTTGTTTTAAAATAATTTACATTCTAATTATATTTTAGTTGTTTTTATTTTAAAAGTGGTTTTTTAGTCCTTATAATTGGTATTTTAATTATCTTTTAGTCTTTATAGTTTGAAAAAAAGTATTTTTAATCCTATAGTTCATATTTTGATTCTCTTTTAGTCCTATTAATCAAAATATGATTAATTTTATAAATTATAATTAACTACAAAAATATTAGTAAGTAATTCATAAGTAATTTATCACAAAATAATTTATAATAAAAAAGAGTTAATATTTTATAACTAATTTGTAGCTAATTATTTTTTATATATTTTTTTGTAGCAAGGACTAAAAGATAATAAAAAAAGAGTTGATATTTTTTTGTAGCAAGGACCGGGTGAGTAATTAAACATTTATAATATTTGTGTAAATATTATTACATTAACTACTTTATGCAAGTAAAAAAATAATAAAATTGTGTCATATATTAGTTTATGCAAGTCCAAATTTTAATATATATGCTTATCAATTTCAATGTATTATATTATTAAATACAGTAAAAATAATAATAAAATTGTGTCATAGTATATGTATGGTGTCTCAGGGATTGTTAGTTTGTCATTGAATTTTTTTTAATGTTTTGTTAAGATGGACGAAGAAGATCAATGAATATATGACAACATGATATCTGAAGAAGTTAATATGAATGAAGAAAATGGAGAAGAACCTGGTGTGTTTCAAAGTTTGATTGTTTTGATGCCTTCAATACTTCTCAGGTATCGATATGATTTTATTTTTTGTTAAAGTAGGTAAATGAATGTCCTTTGAAGACTAAACATGTGTTATCCCTTTTGTAGGTGTTTGCTACCCGTGATGATATTTTGCATTAGGCTTGCTTTGTTGCTTATGATATTGGTTTTATGGCAATGATTATGAGGTTAGACATAAATACTAGAAATAGAGGAAGGACCTCATATTTTAATTGGTTGTGCAAGGAGTGGAAAATATAGGGCATACATGAAAGATTTAGTACGTACAATTACTGATAATAAAAAATATGGGTGCCCCTTCAAGCTGCGAGCAAAACTAATGGAGGGAGGTGAAGGATGGGTGGTGAATTTAATATGTGGGAGTTATAATCATGCATTGACTAAGTCAGTAGTTAGACATCCATATGCTAGTCAACTAACTAAGGATGAGAAGATTATTATTGTTGATATGACAAAGTCAATGGTCAAATCAAAAAATTCTTTTAACATTGAAGAAGCACAATGCCAACAGTTCTACAACAATGAAGCAAGTATACAATGCAAGATATGCATATCATTCTTCTATAAGAGACAGTAATACTGAAATGCAACAACTAATGAAGCTTTTTGAACTAGATCAGTATATTCATTGGCGTAGATTGAAGGATGAAGATGTTGTACGTGATATATTTTAGAGTCACCCCTGATACAATGAAATTAACCAATGCCTGTAATTTGGTATTTCTCATAGATAGTACGTACAAAACAAATAAATATCGGTTGTTGTTACTTGACATTGTTGGTGTGATACCAATTGGGATGACATTTTCAGTTGCAGTTGTCTATTTGGAAGGAGAACGTCTAAACAATGTTGTTTGGGCTCTAGAACGGTTTTGAGGTATTTTTATAAGACGTGATGCACTCCCTGAAGTTATTGTTACCAATAGAGACTTAGCATTGATGAATGCAATGGAAATTGTTTTCCCCAAGTCAACCAATTTAATGTGTCAGTTTTACATTGATAAAAATGTGAAGGCAAAATGTAGAACCCTTGTGGGTAAAAAAAAATGCATGGGATTGTGTCATGGAAGTTTGGGAGAGTCTAATGGATTGTTCTTCTGAACAAGAGTTGGATGATTGTCTTATGAAGTTTGAAATTGCTTGCTAACCATGGCCAATGTTTGTTAATTATGTGAAGCAAACACGGTTGATTCCCTATAAAGAAAGATTTTTTAAAGTTTGGATGAATAAGATGATGCATCTAGGAAACACAACAACTAACAGATATGAAAATTGTAAATATATGTTGGTGTTGGGGTTTAAGGTCTAATGGATAAAAAAAATTATTTTTGTTTACTTGTTTGTGTATTTCAAATGTAGGGTTAAGTCTGCTCATTGGGCCTTAAAGAGACTATTGCAAAATAGCCTTGGAGACCCATGTAGTATTTGGGATGCCATAAACAACATGATCATTATGTAACACACTGAAATTAAGGCATTTTTTGAGACAAGTACACCTATGGTTGAACATGTTTTTAAAGTTACCTTATACAAGAAACTACTTGGCATGGTATAAAGGTATGCTTTAAATCAGATTGTTGCTGAGTTTGAGCGTGTAAATTATGTTGGCATTGATAGTTCTCATTGTGGATGTATAATGAGAACTACTCACAGTCTTCCATGTGCATGTGAGCTAGCTAGATATGTTGTTGGTAGCATACCACTTGACACAATCCATATGTTTTGGCGGAGGCTAAGTTTTTTAGACCAAGGTTTATTTGAGCCCAAAGTCAACATAATTGAATAGATGGAAGACATATCCAAGCGATTTAAAGAGCTTAATGTATGTGGCAAAGTGACTCTAAAGTGTAAACTTCGGGAATTTTCCTACCTTGATCTAAATTCTATGTGTGCTTCTCCAGAAAAGGTGAAAACAAAAGGTGCTCAAAAGAAACAGATGATCAAACATCAAAGATCCATGAAGCGTGATCCGTCTTACTAGGAGTATGCGAATGCATTATATTCTATGCAAAATAGAAATTCTTCAATGAAATGGGCTGCATCATCATGTGAATAACCAAAACCAAAAAGGAACATGCCCATGTTTGATCAATTTCATCCATGCATTCATGATTTCATTGAAAACATTGTCGATGTCAAAGATGATGGTAATTGTGGATATCGTGCAATTGTTGCCTTATTAGGTATTGGTGAAGATTCATGGTCTTTGGTTCATAACCATTTGCTGAAAGAACTTGCAAAATGGTCTGACGAGTATATGAACCTACTTGGTGGCATAGACAGATTTGAGGAGTAAAAACAATCGCTACTTGTTGATGGATTATTCATGGTATATAAGTTTTTTATTACGTTTTGATGGATTAATTTTCTATAAATAAATCTCATTAAAATTGTTACATGTAGGTTACCATGGATAAGTAGAAGAATATAACCGACATGGGTTATGTAATTGCATCAAGGTATAATGTTATCCTTTTCTCTCTCTCTCCAACAAAGCATGATGTTTTTTCCTCTTAGAAGTCAACCACTGAGAGATTGTTTTGTATATCGTGTTATATGTATTGGTCATGTGTATAACTATCATTTTGTTCATGTAAAATATCATCATCTTGTTTGTGTATTTTTTATTATAAAATGTGTTGTGATCATTTGAATGTGTATGTGCCTATGTAACAAGTATTTCTAAGAGACGATTGTCCCTTATCGCTAACGACTTTGTTATCGTTAACACATAGTCATTATCATGCAAAACAGTGGCCTACACCTTATATTAGTATAATGCAACATTATACCAATTTGATGAGGTCGATCACACACTTTGTTGATTTAGGAGAAGATTGAACATTTAGTTATTGTTAAGGCAATGTTTGTAACTTACGTGCTTGTGAAACAAACATGGATAAGTCATGTAATGTGGTAATTAACGAGTCTTTCAGTGGACGTTCATATAATTATTTCTTTTATGTATTCATCAATTGTGCAAATATTCTGATTAGAGAAAAGACAAAACATAAAAGGAAGAAATAAATATGGGGTTTAGGGTTTACTTATTTTAGGGTTAAGAGTTGAGGATTTAGTTTGTTTGTTGTAAGAGTTTAGGGCTTAGGGCTTATAGTTTAGGGTTAGGGGTTTATGGTTTAAGGTTTTAGGTTTTATGGGATTATGGTGCATAATTTAGTGTTTATGGTATGCGTTGTAGGGTTTAGGGTGTATGATTTATGTTTAGGGTTTAGAGGAGTTGATTTATTTTACCAATAGGTTTTAGGGGTTAGGGCTTACTTAATTTAGGGTGTATATGCTTGACTTTGGTATGAGTTAGTTTTTAGGGTTTTTGGCTTAGTTAGTTTTGTGGAAGCAATGCCTTCCAAGATTATTTTGATGATACCAAAGAATCAAGATCAAGATTCAAGATTCAAGTAAAGAATCAAGACTCAAAATTCAAGAATCAAGAATCAAGAATCAAGAGAAGACTTAATCAAAATAAATATTAAAAGAGTTTTTCAAAAACTATTGAATAGCACAATATTGTTCAAAAGAATTTTTCAAAAGAAAAATTTTACCAAAGAGTTTTACTCTCTGGTAATCGATTACCAAAAGGCAGTAATCGATTACCAATAGCCAACATTGTTTTCAAACTGATTTACAAAGCTGTAATCGATTACCATAATCATGTAATCGATTACCAATATTTTAAAATGTTAGATTTCAAATTTTAAGAGTCACAACTTGTGATAAAACTTTTTCAAATCATTTCAAACTTGTGTAATCGATTACACAATACTTGTAATCGATTACCAGTGTTTCTAAACGTTTTGATTTTCAAATTTAAACATGAAGAGTCACATCTGTTGATGTGTAATCGATTACACTATGATGGTAATCGATTACCAATGACTGATTTCGAAAAATAAATTACCAAAAGTCACAATTCTTAAAGTGACTTGTTTTTGAAGAGTTTTTCAAAAGTCACAACTTTTAAAGTGACTAGTTTTTCAAAAGAGTGACAACTTTTAAAAATTGACTAGTTTTAAAGAAAATTGTCAAGAGTCACAAACTTTAATTTGAGTCATCAAATGATTATAAATATGTGACAATGACATGAATTTAAAAAAATTGATTCCTTTCATGCATAACAAATTTCCTTCATCTTTCTAAAAGTTTTTGTTCAATACTTTCTCTTTCAAGAAAAGTTCATTGACCAAAAACTTGTGCTATTCTTCTTCTTCATTCCTTCTCTCTTGTCAAAATATTCAAAGGATTAACCGCCTGATAATTCTTTCGATTCTCCCTTCCCCTCTTGACAAAAGATTCAAAGGACTAACTGCCTGAGAATTTTTTTGTTTCTTCTCTTTCCCTTTAAACAAAAGATTTCAAAGGACTAACCGCCTGAGATATCTTTTGTTTCCCCTTACAAAGATTCAAGGGACTAACCGCCTAAGAATTCTTTGTCTTAACACATTGGAGCGTACATCCTTTGTGATACAAGTAGAGCGTACATCTACTTGGGTTATGATACTGAGAACAAGAGATGATACATCTCTTGTGGATCAGTTCAAGTGGAGCGTACATCCACTTGGTTGTTCAAAGAGAACAAGGGAGGGTACATCCCTTGTGGATCTTTGCTTGTAAAGGATTTTACAAGGTTATTGGAAATCTCAAGAACTGGAGGTTGCTTGGGGACTGGATGTAGGCACGGGTTGTTACCGAACTAGTATAAATCTTGTGTTTGTCTTCTTCTTCCCTACACTCTTTATTTTTCACTAAGTACTTTTTATTTCTGCTTTACTTTTGTCTAAGTTATTGTTTCTGTTCTTTACTTTTTCATAACTTAGTTGTAAAGCCTAATTGAATCTAGTAACATTAAGAAGAATAAATTTTTAATTAGTCAAGACACGTTCATAATTAATTCAACCCCCCATTCTTAATTATTCCGAGGCCACTTGATCCAACAAGTTTAAGGTTTGTATATTATGATTTGTGATGTAACATCTCATTTTTCATAAAACAAAAATAATTTTATTTGAAAATAAATATAAATTTTGGATAATATTGAGGTTTTTATAATTAAATAAATAAGGAGAAATAGTTTTATTAATTAAAATAATAGTTTTAAGGTAAATAAAATAAATATATGTTCTTATGAAATAAAAAGGAAATTTTATTTATTCATTTGATAAGGAGTAAAATAAAGTTTGTTATTATAAAATAAAAAATAGAGTAAATAATATGTTGAGAGTACCCTAGCTATAGATAGAGACATATGAGGTCAGTTTTACATTTACGATACATCTCTACACTATCTCTTCCTCTCAAATTTGTTTTCCCTTTTCCCTCTCCCAAAATCATCTCTTTTCCTGCATACATTCAAATCTGTCCCAGTAAAACTATGATCTCAGACTTGTTAACTGTTGGATCGTAATGAAATTGGAACATCAGCTTCGGTAATCAGTTTCACATATTTTCACCGTAGGGATTTGAGAAATAATGTCTATGGTGAGAGAAATATCCTTCGCATGTAGCTCTCTTTTTCTCGCATACACCCTAACCTATCTCAGTAAAACTATGATCCTAGACTCGTTAACAGTTGAATCATCGTAAAATTTCAACACCGTGTTCGGGAATCATTTTCCTACATCCTTCTCGTTGAGATTTGTGGAATAATGTCTGTGGTGAGAGAAATATCCCTCACACGGAGGCAGTGAAATAAAGGCTCCAATCCCTTCTCCTTCTCTCTAACGCTTGGAAACCCTAGCAGAGCAACCAGAGGAAAAGCTTGAGGAATCTTAGGGAACCACTAGAGATGTTGTTATCACTACCAAACTACACATGAGTCCGCTTAGAGGTAAGAGATGAGTTTATCACAATTGGGGTTAGAATGAACATGTGTAAGGATCCTTAAGGGATCAAATTGAGATTTATTTTGGGATGTTTATTGTATTGTGATTCTTCCTTTATGATTATAATTCTGAGATTGTTGTGTTTGACGACCAATTGATACCAAAACATATACATACATACATACATACATACATATATATATATATATATGTGTGTGTGTGTGTGTGTGTGTGTGTGTGTGTGTGTGTGTGTGTGTGTTATAATCACCAACACGTAATAAGCTTATGATACCAAAGCATGACAAAGAATGTTTCCAACAGTCTAATTCTAACGTTAATATAGTAAATCTTGTCATATTATTTATATAACTTTATGATTATCCAATTGATTCAAGAGCAAAGCGCAACCCTACACATTCACGTGGTATCATGGAGTATTATATAAAAAAAATCTTTCTGATCATCATCAATAAGCAAAATACGGAGGTTGTCGACAGTTAATTAAACAATAATATATTAAAATCAAATAGATATCTCGTGACACAAATAAACTGAAAGCGTACTCAATTCATGATAATAAAACAATCAAACGTACAATTTATTGGTACGATAAACAAAAGAAAGAAACACATTATAATCATATATAAATTTTTAAAGCGCAAAATAAGGGAATAGAACACATCAATTTCACAATAATTTTGCATCGGAACATCAATTGGTCCATCAAACACAGTTAATTTGTGATTAAAAGCATGAGAAAAAAAATTGAATTTCATAAAGCAACCCCAAAATAACCCAAAATTGATCCTTTATAGATCCTTACACATGTTGATTCTAATCCCAAAGTGTGAATAACTCATCCCTTAACTCTAAGCGGGTTCACTTGTGTAGTTCGGTAGCAATAGCAACATCTCTAGCGATTTCCTAAGATTTCTCAAGTTTTTCCTCTAGTGATTCTGATAGGGTTTTCAAGCTTTAGAGAGATAGAGAACAAATTAGAACCTTGATTTTACTGTCTCTATGCGAGGGGCATATCTCTCTCTTTAGACATTACTTCATAAATCCCAATGGTGGGAATGTGTGAAAATGTGTTCCACAAGCGGTGTCCAAATTTCAAAATGATCCAACGTTTAACGAGTCTAGGATCATAGTTTTACTAGAACAAATTTGAGTGTATGCAAGAAAAAAAAGGATTTTGGGAGAGGAAGAAGACAGAACAAATTTGAAAGAAATAGAGAACAGAAGGTAAGTAGGTTTATATAAAAACTACTTTGATGTTAAAAGGGTTATTTATATGGCAGAGTACTATGAGCTTATCATTTATCCTATTTTTCTTTATTTTATTATTTTATAATAAAAGAACTCTATTATACTCTTTTATTAAATAAATAATCAATTAAAACATATCTTTATTTTCTAAAATATCAATTTACTCTATTTATTTTCTAATATTATGAAATCCTTATTTTAATTAACAAAAACTTTTTTCTCTTATTTATTTAATTTCTAAAAACTCTATTAATTTATGGTCCACATGACTAATGATTAAAACTCAATTTCATCCCAATATCTCACCCTAAAATATTTACTTAATCCAATTAATTACAAAAACTCAAATACATACTTAATAAATATCAATATATATTTATTTACCGAAAATTGAGGTGTTACAAATAGCACTAATATAAGTAATTTATTTTTTCATTAAATACAATTGTCACAAAGAAAAAAAAGATCTAATGACTATTATAAAATAGAATCTTTGATTTGTTCAAGTAAAGTTTACTTATATATAGATAGATAGATAGATAAATAATGAAGTTTTAGTAAATTACACAAACCTTCCCTAAAGTTTAACAAAATTACACAAGTGTTTCCTTTTCTTTTGTACATTAATTTTACCTCATTCTGACAATACTGTTAAATAATAAAAAGTAATAAAATTTAAAAAGTCATTCTCTCTTTGTGTTATTTCCATTATGCCCTTCACTCTTCCCTTTCAAACTTCAAAAGACAAGGTGTGGGAATGTGTTGAGTAATGTTGCGGATTTATTGGGAGCACGAAATTGGAGGGAAGTAGAATAGAGTGCTAGTGTTTGAGCAGTTCATATGGTAGAGCATGTCGTCATTTGTGAAGTCAAAGACAAAGTCCACAACAATTCAAACACTCTATTATGCAATTTTCCGATGACTCCTATCAACTCTCTTCACTATGGTTGAACAAATTAAGATTTTTTTTCTTTTGAAGCAACCACAAATGTTTCTTAGCTCGAAGAAATTTTACAAGGGATAAATACCAAGAAAATCACCGTCATATATGGGTTGGAAAGTGGTCCAAAGAAGGCATTTACTAGAGTGTGAGCTTTGATTTCCAGTTTTTATTGAAGAAAAATGTTACCTTTAATGAGTAGATCTGATTTTTGAAAAATGACAAACATGAAAGCATAATCAATTTTGGATTGTCTTTGAGGTTTCATTCTAGCTTTATGTTTAGGAATTTGTTATACATTATGGTTTTCGCATACTGTTAGCTATTATTGGGGGATTTCAACATTGGATTTTCTAAATTGCTTTGAGGTTTTTAGATTCCAATGAGAAACTTTGTTCCATTAAATTAAACAAAAATATTGCAGAAAGAAAGGTCCCACCAATGACGCTTTAATAGAGTACTCCAATGTAAAATTAGGGGGACATCATTTGCACCACCATTGATGTCTACTATGTACCCTGGGTTTTGAGGGGCCTACATATTGTGAGGTGAAGTCCCACGTCCAGTAAAAGTAAAAAAGTTGAGTACCATATAAGTCAAGAGAAGACTCATAAACATAAGCCATAAGATTTTGGGGTAGAGTGTGGTGTCAGGTTTCCGATGATAAGTCAATACTTACGGTATAGTAATATCCGCAATAACAATAAACAATTACATTTAAATTTAAATAATTATATATATATATATATATATATATATATATATATATATATATATTTATTATTTTACTTCAGTCTTTTTATCTTCCATCTTCTTAATAGTGTAAATTATTGGATGAGAATTGCATTCCATTCCTATTAAATTCCTGCATTTAAATTCAAAAGAGAAAAATAAGAGGATATGCACCCGGGCAGTGGAGCTATCTGAAACGCGGGGGAAGAAAGAGGGCAACGCAGATGAAACGAAGGCAGAAAAACAAAATTGTGATAAAAGTTCGATAAAATTAGGGTTAGGGTTTTTCTACGCATCGAACACAGTCACTCAAATTCGACTCAAATTCCCCAAATTGGAGAAACCACACATCACTTCCCTGCTAGGTTTTCCCTACTCTCAAACTCCTTCGAATCAATTTTGAGTTTTCTTCTCAATTTTCGATGTGCATCTGTGAAATTTCGAACTGGGGAACTTTTGTGAGAATGACTGTTCTTTAAACTCTCGCTGTTTCCGCCCCCAAAATTTAATTTTTTCATCTGGGGTTTTGAAATTGTGCTATGTTTGCAGTGCTCATGTGTATTTGTTGTGTTGATAGGTGATAAGGCATTTGCATTTGTGCATTGTGGTTGTGTGTGCATATTGGTTGTGTTGGTAGGTGATAAGGCAATTGAATTTGTGCATCGTGTGTGTCTGCATTGGATGTGTTGATAGGTGATGCAACATTTGAATTTGCTCATTGTGTGTGTTGTTGGTATGGTTTTAGCTTAACAGGGATTAAAACCGTAACACTTGTGGTTTCAAACCCAGGGATAGAAAGAAGGGGTGGCATCAAGAGACTCAAAGCAATGGAAATGATGGGAGAATAAATAGTTGAGTGGAAATGAGTAGGTTGTCTTTCAGGCCTCGACCACTTGACATTCACAAGAAGCTCCCCATTGTCAAGTCCATCAAGGACTTTGATGATGATGAGGCACCGGCTTCTACTACCCGGAATTCACAATTGTTACGTGCTGTTCCTGAGATTGAAAATGAGGTATGGAGTCGTCCTGGTGTTTTGTCACTGCACCATGTTTTCCTGTTATCCTGTTTGTTAACTTTTTGGTGTATGCCACTATGTTGACTTATTTAAATCTGGGCACCTATGGATTATTTGTATCAGTGTTCTTCTAGTTTCCAGCTACATGCTAGATTGTACGTAGCATCAAGGCAATGACTGTTGCACTATATCTCACTAGCTCTTTCTTTTGTACAAATAGGAAATATCTTCACCTTGCTAACCTGCATGATTTGTTATTTAATTTACCGAGTCATGATTACATCAATAACATCTATGAGAATTTAGTTTAAATATATTGCAGATTAGAAGCCTTGATAGCTGAAATTTCTAATATTTAGAAACTGATCATGGATGTTGCTCCTCTATTAAAAACTGATACCGGGAAAGGATCCGGTTGATAATGTCTTTGGTGGAGAAATATTATTGCTTTTATCAGTAATTTCTTATTATTTTTAGGTACCTCAAACTCCCAGCAAGAAATTGGCTTCTGAAATACCTACTCCTCAGTTTGTTGTTGTGGATACATATGAAAGGGACTATTCTTGCACTTTCTCTCAACCGACTTCCTATTTGCGGGCAAGAGGAGGTACTGCCACTTGATAGATCATTTAGTTATACTAGAAATAACTTTGGAAGGTTCTCTTATAAATTACAATTCTTGTACTGAAAGTTCTTTCATTTATTGCAGCTCGAGCTGAGATTGGCGAGTTTGTTGAGTATGACTTAGATAATGAAGATGAGGATTGGCTTTTTGAGTTTAATGAAGAGAGGAACATTTTGACACCTGAAATGTAACTTTTTGTACTAAATTCTGGCTTTATTCGTTTAATTTTTTTTTTTGTGGTTCCTAGAGGTTGGTTTCAGTTTAATGATTTTCATCTTTATATATTGTTTGAATTGTGGAGTTTTAGACATTGAAGGATAGAATAGAGAGAAGAAAGGCTTTGTATAATATTCTATTCTGTTATGTAATGAAATGTGTTGCAGTATGTTGATGTGTTTGATATGTCTATAAAACTTAAGCACTATCCTTTATATATACTAATCACAGTTCTAACTATTAAAAAATCATATCATGATAAGATAAGGAAATCTTGTAACTAATCCTCAGAGATAATGGAAAAATAGGAAAACTAAAGCTAGAGGATAATCTGGGATATGATAGGATAATTTCATATATGCTAATATCCCCCTCAAGCTAAAGCTTATTTAGCTTGTAAAAATTAAATTCTTTCTTTTAAATAATATTGGCTCCACCAAAAAAGACTTGTAAGAAAGCTTTGAGACGCGGAAGACTTTAGAGAGATTAGGGTCAAACTGCGATTGGTAAAAAAGCTGGCCCAAACCACACCTGGGCCTAAAAGCCAAGATTAGATCGCCTAGGACCAAAGAATGGCCAGGCCAAAGAGATTCTTTGGGACTACCAGGCTGAATCTCTGGGATTACCAAGGAGCCAATGATGATTAGTGGGATTGCCACAGGGCAAAAACACATTTAACATAGACTAGTCTCCTTCCTGCTTTCTCTTCAAAATTAGAATCAGATGTCGTAGAAGAGAATTTGATAACCAAAGTAGAGTACCTGTTGTTGTAGACAAACCAATGCCAAACTAGGGCAAACCAAAACCGAAAAATAGATGATGGAGAGAAAAAATAAGCCCTAAAAATAAAGGTTAGGGCAAGAACAATTCAAAAAGTGAGAGCAACTACCAAACAAGAGCAATGTAGAAAGTGCAGCCGCTAGACAACCATACAAGTGGGGGAAACTAGACAAGCATAGCTGCCAAACAACCAAACGATATAACAAACCAATTACAGTCACCAAACAACTATGAATAGAAATTGGGACAAGCATCCAAACAAGAGGATCCTCCAAATGTGATCAAAAGCAAAATAGGGAGAGCTGGACAGCAACTAGAAATAGTAAGACGATGTTGACCAATTTTTTAGAGGATCAAAGATAACCATTCAGAAAGAGGAGAGAGAAAATGATGAAACAAGAGGTGAAAAGGGCTAGGCATAGCCTACCAAAAGCTAAAGAGAGCAAAAAGACACTCCGAATTTCAAGATGCTCAACTGTGAGTATACTCTGTAACTCAGTTAGTAAGGCTTGTAAGAGAGCAGTTCTAAACTGACTCTTAGTTAGGGTACAGCTGTCAGTAAGACAGCTCAGTATAAATACATCTGTTGTAACTCCAAGCTCATCAAGTGAAATGAAATCAGATTTAGTTTCTCTCTGAATTCAACATGGTATTCAGAGCTTGAACGGTCCTTCCGTGGCCGATTCTAATTCAATTCCTCCTCCACCTTCTTCTTCATCCTCCGCTGTTATTCCCCTTCTGCCTCTCATTCTGTCTTCTTGCATGCTACTTCTGAGAAGCTCAATGATCAGAACTTCCTATCGTGGCAACAACTAGTTGAGCCGGTGATTAAGGCTCATCAACTTCAGCATTTCCTTGTTGCTTTGAAGATTCCTCTGCTGTTTGTGAGTGAGGACATTGCACTGCTGGTGTAGTGAATCCAGCATACACTGCGTGGGAACTTCAAGATTCGATGCTTCTTTCTTGGATCCAATCTACTTTGTTGAGTTCGATTCTTGCTCATGTTCTAGGAAGCATTCATGCTTTCCATGTTTGGGAGAAAATCCATGATCATTTTCAGAAATTCACTTGAGCTAAAGCACATTAACTTTGAATGGAGCTCAAGTCTACAACTCTTGATACAAAGTCTATGTCCAAGTTCTTGCTTTGCATCAAAGCCCTAATTGATGCCCTTGCTTCTCGGAGGCTTGCCACAAGAATATGGATCAGTGATCTCTGTTATAGAAACTAGGTTTGAACCGCTTCCAATCGAAGAAGTTGAAGCTCTTCTTCTAGCTCACGATATGTGATTGGAGAACTTTTGAAATAAATCCGCATCACAACTCAATTTCAGGTCCCATGAATGCCTTTTTCTTGGTTATTCCCCTTGTCACAAAGGCTATAGATGTCTATCACCTACTGGAAAGCTCTCCATCTGTAAAGATGTTATTAATAATGAGTTAAGATTTCCCTATCACGAACTTTTTTCATACTCACCTGCGGTTTCCACCAATCCCCTGTCCACTTCTACAAATTTACCCACTTCCATCGTACCTATTATACCTCCTTCACCTATACGCATACCACCCACAAACACACAAACATCACTGACCCAGTTCCAAATACTCAGTTATCTCAGTCACAGTCTTCTTCATCTGAGTCTCCACGTCAGTCTTCAGTTCTCAGTCCTTGTCCCCTCTAGTTTCTCAACAGCCTTCACCTGCTTCTTTCAGTCTAGCACCTATTGTCAGTCTAGCACCTGTCTCTACTAATTCGGAACATGTCCTTGTTAGTCCTGAAATATCTAATTCTGAGTCACATTTATCTGTTCCTGTTCAGTCTTCTCAGTCAGCTTCATCATCATCCATTATTCCGCAAAATATACACCCAATGCAAACCATGTCGAAATCTGGTCTTCCACAAAAAATGCATTCATGCATCTCTTTTTCTTACTCACTGTGAGCCAAAATCTGTCAATCAAGCTCTCAATGATTCCAATTGGTTGGAGGCAGTGAAACATTAATATACAGTTTTGTGAAAAGTAATACCTGGACTCTTGTTCCACTTCCCCCTAACAGAAAAGTTATAGGCTGTAAATGGGTTTTCAGAATCAAGGAAAATGGTGATGGCACTATCAATAAATATAAAGCAAGGCTTGTTGCTAAGGGGTTTCATCAACTCCCTGGTTTTGACTTTACGAAACCTTTTTCTCCAGTCATTAATCCAGTGACAATTCGTTTTATTCTCACACTTGCTCTTACCAATGGTTGGACTTTACATCAACTTAATGTATTCTTGAATGGGATGCTTGAAGAAACTGAAACTGCTTCCCACTTATTCTTCACTTGTGGCAAAATTATGCCTATATGGTGGGAATTCCTATCTTGGATAAAGGAAGAAAAGGTGTTTCACTGCAGACCTTTGGACAATTTTCTCCAGCACTTCTCCTCAGCAGCTTCAAAGGATGCTAACATAAGAAGGACAATGTGGTGGATAGCAGTTACAAGCTCAATTTGGAGGCTCAGAAATGATATAATTTTCCAGAATCAAACCTTTGATATCACTAGACTGACAGATAGCACTCTGTTTCTCTTATGGACCTGGCTGAGGGGTTGGGAAAGGAATTTCCAGATTCCTTATTATAGTTGGTCTTCAAATATGTCTATAGCTTTTAGTTAAAGTTTCTGTTAGTAGGGATTTCATTTGTGTAGGGTGTTGTATCTCCTGAATTATCAGGACCCTTTTCTGTACTATGTAGTACCTCTGGTACTTGATTCTATATATAATATATTATCTTCGCCTTTCAAAAAAAAAAAAAACATGCAGCAACCACCAGGCTTTGAGTCTTAGTCTTTTAGTTCATCACTGGTTTGCATGCTCAATAAAGCTCTCTATGGCCTTAAACAGTCTTCCAGGCAGTCGTTTGACAAACTTCAGAGTACACTTCTTCAGTTTGGGTTCAAGGCTAGCAAGTGTGACCCCTCTTTGTTTTTTAGTCCTCTACTGCAGTTGTATATCCTCTTGCCTATGTATATGACCTAATTGTCACTGGCAGCTCTGCTGTTCTTATTCAGCAGCTTATTAACAGGCTCAATTCCAGCTTACAAACAACTTATATAAAGACTTACATATAAGTACTTATTCAAAAAGTGCTTAATTAAACTGTTTTTCCAAATGCACCCTTAGAAATTTGAATCAAAATAGCATTATGTTGAAGAAAAGAAAAAACACAATTTTGATCGTGGTTGTATAGTTTTAGACATTCAAAATAATGATTGTTATTGTTTAAACGTGGCTCTGTTTAACTCTGAGTTTGGCCCAACATATGACCTACTTGAAAGCCTTGTGTTACACAAACAAGTTTTTTTTTTTCCTGATTGGTTTGTGTGTCTTTTATTTAATTGTGTTTTTGGTTGTCACTTTTCATATCATCCTGTACTGTTAATGTAAGATCTGCATCATATATGCTGCTGTGTTTTTCTTCCAGTTTTCATTTAATTTATTTGGTGGATAGGTTTGAGAGTCTTCTTTTCAAGTTGGAGGTATTGGATCATAAAGCTCGTGAAAGAGCTGGACTTATAACACCTACACTTGGTTCACCAATTCCTGTGCAACTACGGCTTGATACTGCTATTGAGGTCAAACTTTTTAGTGTCTTCTCCTGTTCATAATCCATCTCGAATAATTTTTTTTCTTTTGTGTTGTTGGTCTAGTTGTTAGGTCGATTAAATAAAACCTAACCTTCAAAGACCATTAATATCTGTGTGAAATGATGGATGGAATTGATTTACTTTATTTTCTAAGTTGTATAGATTATAAGCTGCACACAATCTATCCCCAACCCATTAATAAAACTGAGATTTATTTTTGGTTTCTCTTTAGTTCTATGCCGTGTTTGTTTCAATTGAACTTTTGAATTTTGATTGCTGGTATGCAAAGAGATTGGACTTGTTTGTTGCATATTTTTCTCTGTTTCAGCCACTTTTTCCTTTGAGTGGTTTTTATATTTGGCACACACTCATACAAAAGCTGAATTGGCTTGAAGTGTTAAGGGCTATGTTGGAAATCCGTCTTAATTATAACTAGCCCTAGCCTGCCTTGTGACCTCTTTGGTCTGCTTCATTGCAGCATTCAGTACCTTCATTGTGTTGGGTGTGATAGTATGTGTATAGTCCCACATTGCCTAGAGATATGGTCAAAGTAGTACTTATAAGGCTTGGACAGTCCTCACCTTACTAGTCAGTGTTGTGGGGTTGAATTACACCGGAAGCCTCAATTCTAAGATGATTTCAGAGTCTATCCTAGACTTGCTATTGGGCTACCTGCATTGTCCATACTCTAGGCCCATGGTGTTGGGCCTTGTGTTGGAAGGCCACCTTAATTGTTGCTGTCCTTAGTCCACCTTAGTCATGTCCTCTTTAGTCTTGTTGGAATTACACACATTGTATGGGTAGTTGTTCCACACATTGCATGGATACTTATTCCAATAAAGAATAGTTATTAATGTACCTAGTTAGTCACATATTCATGTATCTAGGAATTCACATGCATGTACATAGGTACTAGAACTTCATTAATATTCTTGTAAATTTCACATTGTATTTACTCCCTAAGTCTATATAAATATAGATCAGCTGAGTGGGTTAAACACTCAAGCATTTCACAACCTCTAGTCTCTTCAATATGGTATCTAGAGTCACCTTGTTTGTTCTTTAAAGGTTTCTGCATCTGGTCAGCAGAACCTAAAGTCCCGTCTTTGTCCCATTGTCCAAACAACAACCTCAATATCCAAAAGTCCCCTCACCAAAAATAGGAGGAAATTCAGTTGACAGTATCGAAACTTTTGCCATGATATCTAATTGAGGGGGACGAGGTGGTCATGGAAACCGAGGAGGACGAGCTGGTCATGGAAATCGAGGAGGACGAGCTGGAAGAGGAGGTCGCCCTCAATGTTCTTACTGTAAGAGAGTGGGCCACACACAAGACACTTGTTATTCTATTCACGGATTCCCCAAAAAATCGGTGAATATTTCAAAGTCTGAAACATCTGAGATACAATTTTTGAAGGCTGACTATGAAGAGTATCTCCAGCTAAAAGCTGCCAAGGAATCTCTAACATCACCTACTATAAGTGGTCATAACTCCACTGCCTGCATTTCCCAATCTGGTAATAATCAAAGTCCATGGATAATTGATTTAGGTGCTTCTGATCACATTGCTGGTAATAGTTCTTTATTTTCATCCCTCTCTCCTCTTAAAATTCCTCATTTCATTACTTTAGCCGATGGTTCTAGAGTTGCGGCAACAGGAATTGGCCATGTATCACCCACTTCTTCTTTGTCTTTAAACTCTGTTTTGTTCATACCTGGTTGTCCTTTCAATATAATATCTCTTAGTCAGCTTACTCATTCTCATAATTGTTCAGTAACATTTGATGCTAACTCCTTTGTCATACAGGAACGTGGTACGGGTCGGACGATTGACGTAGGACATGAATCTCATGGTCTTTACTACCTCAAGCCTAATCTTTCTTGGGTTTGCAATGCTGCCACATCACCAAAGCTCCTTCATGAACGTTTGGGACACCCACATTTATCTAAATTAAAAATAATGATTCCGAGTCTTGAAAAAATAAAGGACCTATTTTGTGAGTCATGTCAACTAGGAAAGCATGTCCGTCTTCTTTTAGGCATGTTGAAAGTCGTGTTGATTCCCCTTTTTTGGTTATTCAATTTGATATATGGGGTCCTAATTGTGTTTCGTCTATGGGTTGTAGATATTTCGTTACTTTCATTGATGAATTTTCTCGATGCACTTGGGTTTTCTTAATGAAAGAACGATCTGAGATTTTTTCCATTCTCACTTCTTTTGTTAATGAAATTAAAACTCAGTTTGGTAAGACAATTAAGATCCTTAGGAGTGATAATGCGAAAGAATACTTTTCTTCTGCTATTTCTTCTTTTTTGTCAGCGCAGGGCATTCTCTATCAATCCTCTTGTCCTCATATTCTTCAACAGAATGACATTGCCAAAAGGAAGAATAGGCATCTTGTTGAGACTGCTCGAACATTATTACTTCATGCCAATGTACCTGTCCGGCATTGGGGTGATGCAGTTTTGACAGCCTGTTTTTTGATAAATTGGATGCCTTCTTCCTCTATTAAAAATAAAATATCACATTCCATTTTGTTTCCTAAAGAATCGTTGTTTCATGTTGATCCACATATTTTTGGATGTACCTGTTTTGTTCATAACTTGTCTCCAGGTCTTGATAAGTTTGCTGCTCGAGCCATCAAATGTGTTTTCCTTGGATATTCCAGGTTACAGAAAGGTTACTGATGTTACTCTCCTGTTCACAATCATTATTATATCTTTGCAGATGTAACTTTTTTTGAAGAAAAATCATACTTTGCTTCCTCCATGGTTGAGTCCAATACTCTTCAAGAAGTTTTTCGTATTCCCTATCTTGGTCCATCACCTTCTTTGCAAGAATCAGAGTCAACTATAGATTCTATCATAGATATTCCTGACAATCTTCCACTTGAGCAGACTCAAAGATCACCCATCGTATATTGATGTCGTCCTCGAATTCCTGACGTAGAACTTGAAGGTAATGAAAGACCAGCTGAATCATGTCCTACTCCAGCAGACAACCCGACCATGGACCTACCTGAAGAGAATCTTGACTTGCCCATTGCTCTTAGGAAAGGTACTCGGTCTACATGTAATCCTTATCCTATTTATAACTTCTTAAGTTATCATCGTCTTTCTTCATACCAATCTTTTGTTTCCTCTTTATCTTTTGTTTCTCTTCCTAAAAATCTTTGTGAAGCACTTGATCATCCGGGATGGCGACAAGCCATGATTGTTGAAATGTAGGCTTTGGAGCATAATGGTACTTGGGAGCTGGTTCCTCTTCCCCCAGGCAAGAAACTTGTTGGTTATTGATGGGTATATGCTATAAAAGTTAGGGCCAATGGACAAATTGATCGTCTCAAACCTCGATTGGTAGCCAAAGGTTATACCCAAGTTTTGGTTCCTAATCAGACTTTTGTTGCCTGATTGAGGAACCGTATTTATGGTGTCTATCTCTGTATTTAGTACCTCTGGTACTTTTCTAATATATATATAGTTTTATCTTTGCTGATCAAAAAAAAAAAAAAAGAGATACTTTCTCCCCTGTGGCTAAAATTACTTCTGTTCGACTCTTTCTTGCCATAGCTGCCATCTGTCATTGGCCACTGTATCAGTTGGATATTAAAAATGCATTCCTACATGAGGAATTAGAAGAGGAGATTTATATGGAGCAACCACCGGGATTTGTTGCTCAGGGAGTCTAGCTTGGTTTGCAAAACTTCGGAGGTCTCTTTATGGACTCAAACAATCCCCACGAGCTTGGTTTGGAAAATTCAGCTCAGTTGTTCAGGCTTTTGGGATGAAACGAAGTGAAGCAGACCATTTAGTTTTTTATTGTCATACCTCATCGAGTAGATGTGTTTACTTGGTGGTCTATGTAGATGATATAGTCATCACAGGAAATGACCAAGAAAAAATTGCTCAACTGAAGGAACATTTATTTAGTCATTTTCAGACTAAGGATTTGGGAAAACTTAAATATTTTCTTGGAATTGAAGTTGCTCAGTCAAAAGATGGGATTATCATCTCACAAAGGAAGTATGCGTTAGACATACTTAAAAAAACTGGTATGTCAGATTGTAGACCAATTGATAGTTCCATGGATCCAAATCAAAAATTGCTATCCAATCAGGGGGAGCTTTATTATGATCCTGAAAGATATTGGAGATTGGTTGGGAAGCTTATCTACCTCACTATTACAAGGCCAGATATTTCCTTTGCAGTTGGAGTGGTAAGTCAATTCATGTAGTCTCCTCATAATGATCATTGGGATGCAGTAATTCGAATTTTGAGATACATTAAAAGGACCCCAGGACAAGGACTACTCTATGAAGACAAAGGAAACACCCAAATAGTTGGATTTTGTGATGCAGATTGGGCAGGATCACCCATTGATAGGCGTTCCACTTCAAGATATTGTGTGTCTGTTGGAGGAAATCTTGTCTCATGGAAGAGTAAGAAGCAAAATGTTGTTGCAAGGTCTAGTGCAGAGGCTGAATATAGAGCTATGGCTGTAGCCACTTGTGAGTTCATTTGGATTAAACAACTTCTTCTAGAATTGAAGTTTAGAAATACTCAACAAATGAAGCTATGTTGTGATAATCAGGAAGCCCTACATATAGCTTCTAATCCAGTATTCCATGAGAGAACTAAACATATTGTCATTTTGTCCGGGAGAAAGTCCTTTCTAAGAAAGTTATTACTGAATTCGTTAGTTCTAATGATTAACTAGCAGACATCTTTACAAAATCTCTAAGGGGACCAAGAATTCAAAATATTTGTTCCAAGCTTGGAGCATTTGACTTGTATGCTCCAACTTGAGGGGGAGTGTTGGAATTACACACATTGTATGGATAGTTGTTCCACACATTGCATGGGTACTTTTTCCAATAAAGAATAGATATTAATGTACCTAGTTAGTCACATATTCGTGTATCTAGGAATTCACATGCATGTACATAGGTACTAGAACTTCATTAATATTCTTGTAAATTTCACATTGTATTTACTCCCTAAGTCTATGTAAATATAGATTAGCTGAGTGGGTTAAGCACTCAAGCATTTCATAACCACTAGTCTCTTCAATAAGTCTTTTCTTCATTTCAGCCTCCAACACCTTGTTTGTGTTGGGTGTAATGGGGTATGTTTAGTCCCACATCACCTAAAGATATGACCTAATTAGTACTTATATAGCTTGGGCAATCCTCACCTTAGATGTTGGTTTGATTGAGTTAGACTTTAACCTCAAGTTCTAAGAGGCTAGAACCACCTCTTGATTCTGAAATACATTTAATTAAGAAGCATGGTTGTGGCAATGGTCTAACTTGACCTCTTGTTGAAGGGGCTTTGGTGCCTTGTCAAGAACCAACTCTTTTATGCTGTTATGTTGAGGTCCAGCTGACTTTATCTTAAACAGTTTTTAACCTGTGCATGAAATGAATATGTAGTATTGAGAAAAAAGCTCACGTGAAAATTGACTATATTCTTCTTGCAAGATGACTATACACTGATTTTCAAACCTAAAGTCTCAACATTCATGTAAAGACAAATCATGGATAATTCTTGTTATTCAGTTGTTTTCTCTTTAGGGATCTAAGTACAAAATTGAACATCTTATGCCAATGATGTAGTTTTTGAAGGTTAATTTGATTTGTTTGTAGATATCTGTTTGTACAGTTTTCTTGTTAGATGAAACCACATTCAATTTAATAGTCTTTTTTGAGCTAATTGTAATGATGCCAATGAATTACTGGTTTTCTCCAAAGAGTTCCATATTTAGGTTATTATCTATTAATTTGTTGTTCTTGATATGTAGGAGCATCTTTCAAATTTCAGAATGCATTTGGTATCATTGTTCTGCAATGCAATATTACTTTGCATATGTGGTGTATATTATTATTGTTTGGCTTATCAAAAGTTATCTCCTCCTTTAAATGTTAGGCCTTACAAGCACAGGGCTTCAAATATTCAATTATCCAGTCTGTATATGATTATTGGAAAGAGAAGGTATGAAATCAGCTCCAATATTATCACTTATGAGGGACATGTCTCCTTTGTTTATCTATGTAACTTTCATGTTATCTAAATTATAATTAGTAATTTTCTATTTTTTATTAGCCAGTATTACTATAAATATGATACCTTTTTCCTCTTTTACATGTTTTTGGGGGGCAGCGAGAACGATGGCAAAAGCCGGTTTTGCGACGTTTGCAGGTTAGACTTGAGAACATTACAATTAATATATTAATTATCACTGATATGCTGCTGTATATTTATTTTGAGCTAAATATATGTGATTTGATATTTATCGATTCTATGATTCAATTTAATGATAATACCTTGGACTGGTTTGTTTAGAGATGTATAATTTTCTGTTTTGGCTTTTCTTCTAGTATTCATAATTAGTCATGATATGATATCAAATTTGTTAAGAGATTATAATTACATCTTTTAGACCGTTTTCTTTACTAGTTTATTTATGTATTATTTTTGTTATGTTATTACATGTTTGGTTTAACTCATTTTGGAGTTTGCTAGTTTCTTGAAAGAACTTTTGGAAAAAATGATTATTTCCCTGAAAATAGTCTATACCAAGCATTCAGTTGGTGATTTTGCAGATAGCAAATTTTCAAATTCTTTTAGGACCATTGTTTCTGGCATGATTTAACTGCTCATACTTAACATAATTTTCTGCATTCTGGATTCATTCTTTTCAAAATCTTCCTGTAATTTAATTTGATGCTAGCTATTGTACTCCATTTTTGTCTTTATTATTTTTGACTTGGAGGGGGGGGTTGCTATATAGCTATACTTGTTTGCCTAAAGTAGTATGAGGGACAAGCTCATTATGAAGAATTTTGACAAGATGAATTGCATTTTGCATACAGCCGCCTCCACCGGTTAACGACACCAACCCGTATAATGTCTTTCGGCCAAGGGAGAAGGCCCACAGACTTCACACAAGACGGGTAGGTGGAAAACTTGGCTCATGTTTTCATTGTACCTCAGTTTTGGGTAAATGCTTTTTCCTCAAAGGCATGACTTTATTGAAAACTTCACATGGTTTTTGGTTGACTAAGCCCTTACATTTTTCTCTTCAGATGCAAAGGAGAGAAAACAATGTGCAGTCATTTGAAAAGCTTCGCCAGGTCAGCTCCTCTAATTGATTCTGGTTCTTAGACATCTGTTGTATAAGAGAGTAGTATTTTACTCCCTAAGTATTTTTTACTTAGTTTTTGTATCTCTTGTAATTAGAGGTTAGTTAACTGTTTCTCACAGTTAACTAACTCAGGTTAGGTTAGTTTTCTCTTAGACAGTTGTAAGTACAACTTTCAACCATAGTTGTCAACACCGGCATAGCGGAGCGGAGCGGTCGATCCCAAAAATGGGATAGCGGATAGCGGGATGACCGCTATTCTAATGTTTTTTATATATGTTAAATAATTAATAATATATATATATAAGTTCAAAAAACAGAAAAATAACTCAAAACATAGTTAATTAAACAAAAGTTTTTTTTTTTGGAAGGCAAAATTAGATATATATTAATATATGCAAAAACAGTACAAGTGGTACTGGATATAGGAAATACAAGGCACCAGTGGTGCTGCCCTACAAAAAGCACAAGCTACCCCACCTAAAAAAGTTACCCCATACAGGTTTAACCAAAGGAATCCGAGATGTTGGAAGACCAATGGTTAAAACTGATGTTGTAACCTTTTTGTCTAGCCTTTAACCAAGACCATATTGAGAACATAGCATCTTCCATGACCTTCTGCGGCTCGAAAGGTTTGTTCTGGAAAATGAGGAAGTTCCTATGCTTCCATATAGTACTTATCAATGCAACCCACCATCCACAGCAAGTACTGTGATTTCTCACAGCTCCAAAACCATCACAAAACTGAAGAAAATGGTCCACTGGAGAGACTGCTAGAGGTCCCTTAGCCTGAATCCAGCTCATGGACTCCCACCAAAGCCCTACTATCTTCTCGCAGTTGAAAAATAAATGCCCCACCTCCTCTTGCACATCACCACATAAAGGACAAGTAGTATCCTGAATATTCACCCCTCTCCTTGAGAGATTAGCTCTCGTGGGGAGTCTTCCTCTTAAAAGCTTCCAAGTGAAAACATAAAGTAGAAAAATTTAATGAAAATGATAAAATACCCTCCAAAACAAATTAAATAATTATGCTTAGAGGAACTGAGTTTGTAGCACTTGCACCAACTATTACATATAAGTTTTTAGTTTTCCTACTAAATAATATATAAGAAAAAATAATGTACTTAAATATAAATTATTTTATTTTATGTTATTTAAAATATTTTTTATTTATTTTTATTTTTAATGATTTTTTTATTTATGATATCAAATTTTAATGATTTTTTTAAAATAATTATATTTTTTATTTGAGATTAATAAAATTAAATAACATTAATTATTTTTTTATAAATGTATACTCGTCTTATCTTTCAAAACATTTTTACTCAAGTCATATGACAATTAAGCTTACAATAGATTTTATTTTATTTTTGCTTAATAGCTTGCAGTAGATGTTACCTAACTAAAATTAATCTTTTTTGCTGGTAGGTACACTTCCCCCTACTCTCTCCTATGTTTTTTTTCTCTTTCTCCTCTTAAAGCTAAAATTAATTTTTTTGCTTGCGTGGACACTTCCCCCCTACTCTCTCCTATGCTTTTTTCTCTTTCTCCTTTTAAAGCTTCTCTAGAAAGTTCCAAAACCTCCCACCAGGTCCACCATCTCTCCCCATAATCGGCAACCTCCACCACCTCAAGCGCCCTCTCCATCGCACCTTCAGAGCCCTCTCTGACAAGTACGACCACGTCATCTCCCTATGGTTCGGCTCCCGCCTTGTCGTCGTCGTCGTCTCCTCCCAAACACTATTCCAAGAATGCTTCACCAAAAACGACGTCGTCCTCGCCAACCGCCCCCGCTTCCTCTCCGGAAAACACATCTTCTACACTATGGCGAGCGCTGGCGCATGAGGGGAAGGAGGACGAAGGGTGGAGGAGGAAAAGGTGGAGGCTTCGAAGTAGCGGCGCGAAAAACCGTTCCAGAAACCGCGCCGCTCTGCCCCGCGCTACCGCGATAGCGGCCGCTCCAGCCGCGAAACGAAACCGCTCCGCTACAGAGGTGTCCGTCGCGGATGGGGGCCGCTCCGCTCTGCTCCGCCGCTATTGACAACTATGCTTTCAACAGCTTTATCATTCTGTTATGCAACAGCCTAACAGCTTTATCATTCTGATATGCAACTGCCTATATGTACTGCTTCATTCCCCAATCTATGGTTGGGTTGAATCCTCATCAATACAGAAACACTTTCCTCTTTCTCTCTTCTCCCTAAATTTCTTTATGGTATCAAAGAGCTCGGTTAGATCCTTGCTTCTGAAAATGGCTTCCGCAAACAACAATTCTTCTCTGCCTCCTCCTCTGCTGCCTGTTCCAATGCTGGCGCCGCGCTCCCTTGTCTTTTTCTCGCACGTTGTAATGGCGAAACTCACGGATTTCAATTGCCTTCTATGGCGTTCTCAGGTCTAACCTGTAATCATTGGGCATGGTCTTCTCGATTACATTCTCGCTTCGCAAATTCCGTAGAAATTTCTCTCCATTGAAGATTGTGACAACAACATCGTTAGCGCTGCCTATCGTTTCTGGAAGTAACAAGATCAATTGACCCTCTCTTGGCTTCAATTGACTATTTCAGAAGCAGTTCTTCCTCGCATCATCAATTGTGCAACCTCGTGGCATCTGTGGGATCGATTGCACGAGCACTTTCAATCCATTGCGCGTGTGAAGAAGAAGCAATTGCATGGTGAGTTTCATTCTTCTTCTCATGAAAATCATTTGATTACCGCTTATTTGTTGCTCATTCAATCCCTAATTGACTCACTTGCATCAATTGGAGACTCGATTTCGATGAGCGCTCACATCGACCTGATTCTTGATGGTTTGCCTGATGATTATCACACCATTTGTACTATTCTAAACAATTCGCATGATCCTCCAAGTCTGGACGATGTCACTTCTATGTAGTATTCGAGGAATCTAGCATTGAAAAGTCTTGCAAGAAGAATTTGCACTCGTTGAATCTTACTGAGGGTTCGACTTCTAATTCTGCTTCTGAAGCTCAGGTTCATCTAACTTAGGGTAACACACACTCCTCCTCAAACTATGATTCTGTGTATGGTAATCAAGGGAGGGGTGATGGTGGCTGTTCGTACGGTCAAGGTGGTCGTGGTGGAGCTCGTGGGAGAGGGTGTGGCAGATTTGCTGATGTTCAGTGTCAGATTTGTTGCAAATTTGGGCACGAAGCCTTTCATTGCTGGTACAGAAATGATACAAGCTACTCCTCCAATCCCTCTCAACCAAATTCCCAACCCAATTCCCAAACCAATTACCAATCCAATTACCCTAAACAGAATCCCAATTCACCCTATCCTTACTCACCTTATCCCTTTTACTGATACTTCCCTTTCATGTTACCATTTGGCTTCCCACCTCCACCCCAAGATCACTCTCCTAAACCCAATTCTAACCCATCTCCTCAAGTCAATGTAGCCAATGCTTCCAGCACCTCATCAAACAGATGGTATCCAGATTCTGGAGCATCTCACCATGTCACCAATGTCTCCCAAAACATTCAGCAAGTCGCTCCTTTTGAGGGTCCAGACCAAATTACCATTGGTAATGGTCAAGGGCTTCCAATTGATTCCTCAGGTTATTCAAAATTTGCTTCCCCTCTTAATCCCAATGTTTCTCTTCGTCTTACAAATTTGCTCTATGTTCCCTCTATTACCAAAAATCTTCTAAGTGAGTCAGTTTTGTAAAGATAATTCAGTGTTTTTTGAATTTCACTCTAGTTTCTGTCTTGTCAAATCTCAGGCTTCTAAAGAGGTGCTTCTACATGGCAAAGTTGGTGAAAATTGGCCTCTACCATTTTTCAAATTTGCTCCAGCCTTTGCAGAAGCCTGCTGCTTGTGTTTCCAAGTCTTCTGTTAATACTGTTGTTTCTAATTCTGTCAATGTAGCTTCCACATCTAGTGATTCCTACTTTGTTTGGCACTCTAGGTTAGGTCACTCTAGCCTAGAGGTTTTGAATAATATACTCAAATTGTGTAATCTTCTTCAATCAATAAAAATGAGAAAGAATTCTGCTCCTTTTGCTGTCTTGGTAAATCACACAGATTACCATCTTCTCCTTCCACTACTGTTTATGATGCACCTTTTGACTTAGTGTACACTGATCTTTGGGGCCCAGCTCCCTTTGTTTCTGAAAATGGTTTTAGTTAATATGCTACATTTGTGGATGCTCATACTAGATTCATATGGCTGTATTTGTTGAAAGCCAAGCCTGAAACTATTTCTGTTTTTAAACAATTTCAACAACTTGTACACACTCAATTTGGTAAGTCTATTAAATCTGTCCAGTCTGATTGGGGAGGGGAATATAGACCATTTTCCAAGTACCTTGCTGATCAAGGTATTGTCCATAGACGCATATGTCCCCACACCCATCATCAAAATGGGATGGTTGAAAGAAAACACCGTCATTGAAATGATTCTCACTATTCTGTCTCAAGCTCATTTGCCTGTCTTCTTGGGATTATGCTGTGGTCTCTAGTGTTTATCTAATCAATAGACTCCCCAATCCAGTGCTGAATGGTGACATCCCTTATCAGAAACTGTTTAGCAAAATTCCAGATTATAAGTTTCTAAAATTTTTTAGGCTGCTCTTGCTTCGCCCTAAAAAAACCTATAAATTTGAACCTAGATCTCAGGAATGCATTTTTCTGGGCTATTCTGTCACATAAAGCAATCTGTTGTGGCCAGGTCCAGTACTGATGCAGAGTACAGGAGTTTAGCCTTGGCAACAGCTGAAGTAACATGTATTCAGTCCCTGCTGACTGAACTCAAAGTTCCTCATGCTCCACCAGTTATTTTCTGTGATAATATGAGTACTGTTTCCCTTGCTCATAACCCTGTTCTACACTCTCGCACCAAACATATTGAGCTGGATTACAGAAACACTTTCCTCTCTCTCTCTCTCCTCCCTAAATCTCTTTATGTTGGAGTTAGTGAAATTGAGCTTGGATCTTCTTCTCTTTTGAGGGTCTGGTGTTCAGTGCAAGATAATGGTTTTATGAACTTGTGGTTTACCCTTGTGCAATGAATTGTTATTTCAAAGAATGGGAGTGTTAAAAGTTTTCAAAGGATTAGTAGAGGCATTTCCCCCTAATTATTGTTTCTGAGAATATTGAGTTTCTTGAAATACATTTGACCAATTTCATGTGGTTCTAATATCTGTGTTTTGATGTGATACAATTGTGTATATATGTTGGGTGTAAATAGTATTTCCTCACTTGAAAATTTAGCAAAACCATCTTTACATTGTCATGATCTTTAATCTGACAGTATCTTTTGTCATTCCTTTCAAGAGCACAACTTTTTTATAAAAAGAATTGATTTAAAAGTCATCATTTTGAAAATGATCAGGTTTGGGGTTGTAAGTAGGATTGTTGTCATTGTAGTACAACACAATAATAAGATAGCGGAGCTTAGGACTGATCATAATTTAACCTAAGAGAGTGAACAATGCAAGTGATATATATTCCATAATTTAGTGCATGGATTGTGTGCTGGAAATGTTTGAAAGGAAACATAGTATCTGGTTAACAAAAGTTCTCATCTTAATGACGTGTTATATATCATGGATTTTCTTTTGCTTACTTGCTTTAAATAAAAGCCATTTGGCGGATAGGACAACTTGCAGCTACATTATTGAAACTGTATAATCTGGTATTGAAAGTAATCACAAATTCACTTCAAAAGAAATAATTTGGTAAACAGAAACGCAAGTTTGAAGATTTGTGGATGAATTCCATGTTCATGGCACTTTTCCTAGAGGAAGTAATGCATCTTTTGTGGCTCTTATCCCTAAGATAACCCAACCACAGTCCCTAAATGATTATAGGCCCATATCTCTCATTGGTTGCATGTATAAAATCATGGCTAAGCTTCTAGCAAACAGGTTGAGGGTAGTGCTACCAGATCTAATAGATGAAAGGCAGTCAGCCTTCATAAAGAATAGGCATATCCTTCATGGAATTCTCATTCTCAATGAGGTGGTGGATGAAGCTATTTGGAGGAAGAAGCCTGCTATGATGTTTAAAGTGGATTTTGAAAAAGCCTATGATTCGGTATCTTGGTCTTTTTTGGATTATATGTTGATGAGATTAGGCTTCTGCCTTAAATGGAGAAAATGGATTTCTACTTGTCTCCAAACAGCTACAATTTCAGTCCTAGTAAATGGGAGCCCCACAAAGGAGTTTGTTCCTTCTAGAGGATTGAGGCAAGGGGATCCTCTAGCCCCTTTGCTCTTCAACATAGTGGCTGAGGGTCTTACTGGAATGATGAGGGAGGCTCTGAACAGAGATCTGTACATAAGTTTCTTGGTTGGGAAGCAAAAAGAGCCTACAAATATTCTGCAATATGCAGATGACACAGTTTTTATTGGTGAGGCCTCTTGGGAGAATGCTGTAGTCCTGAAGTCAATGCTGAGAGGATTTCAAATGGCATCGGGTTTGAAGATCAATTTTGCCAAAAGCCAGATTGGTGTTGTGGGGGTACAGGCCAGTTGGATTCAGGAAGTAGCAGATTTTCTGAACTGTAGACACATGGATTTTCCTTTTCATTATCTTGGTATGCCTATTGGTATTAAATCATCAAGCAGGGTTGTATGGGAGCCTATGATATCTAAGTTTGAAGCTAAGCTCTCCAAGTGGAACCAGAAGAATTTATCAATGGGTGGTAGGGTTACCTTGATAAAGTCTGTTTTGAATGCTCTCCCTATTTATCTCCTATCTTTTTTCAAGATCCCCCAAAGAGTGGTTGATAAGCTGGTATCTCTCCAAAGGAATTTCATGTGGGGGGGAAACCATCAGCTCAAGAGAATCCCTTGGGTAAAATGGGAAGTGGTCTGTCTTCCAAAGAGTGAAGGGGGTTTGGGGATAAAGGACCTGGCCAAATTCAATGCAGCATTGAGGGGGAGATGGATTTGGGATCTAGCTGCTAACCACAACCAGTTTTGGGCCAGAGTTCTCATCTCCAAATATGGAGGTTGGGTAGACCTGTAGAGTGGCAGAGATAAAGCTTGGCATTCCCATTGGTGGAAGGACCTTAGAAGACTCTATAATCAGCCTGAATTCCACAGTTTTTTTTTTATCAGCAAAGATAGTGTAGTATTATATATGAAATTGAGTACCAGAGGTACCGATACATAGAGACCAGTAGGATGGTTCCCAAGGGCAGACTAGGGCAGTCTCGAAGGGAACCAAAACTGGAAAGAGAAATACATGTAAGAAGACCCTAAAACTCTATCCTTATCTAACAGCAAAAACCTCTGTGAGGTTAGATGACCAATGATTAAAATTAGTTACAAAATCCTTCTCATAGTTTCTTAACCATGTCCAAAACAGAAATGTGGCATCCTCCATCAGTTTGTTTCCATTGAAAATCCCATTTGAGAAAATAATGTTATTTCTCATCTGCCATACTGACCATGTGAGTGCCACCCACCAGACCTTCCACCTACTAATACAAATACCTTTCACCCCATCAATCATATGTTGGGCAAAATGTTGCCTTTGGTGCTTTGGAAAAACAGTGGAGATGTTCACCCAAGATGTGGTTTCCCACCAGAGAGGCAAGATTTTGCTGCATTGGAAGAAAAGATGAGGTGTATCTTCCGCTGTGCTTCTGCAGAAAGGGCAAGTTTGGTCCTGGATTTCCACCTGCCGCCTATTTAAGTTTGCTTTAGTGGGCAATCTGTCTCGAAGTAACCTCCAAACGAAAACTGCAGCTTTGGATGGAATCCGCAACTTCCATAATTGCTCAAAATCTGCAACATCTGCCCCCTGCACTACAACTCCCCTTAGCATGTCATAATCAGATTTTGCTGAGTATTGGCCAGAGGGTTCTGGTTTCCAAACCCAGTCATCCCTGCAGTTCAGCTGGACCCTCACTCCTGTCATCTCATTAATGAAATTGTCAGCCATAGATACCTCACAATCGAATAAGTGTCGCCTCCACTGGAAATCCCATTCCCAGCCAGTAACTTTGTGATCTCCCATTTGCTGAATAAGGAAATTCTGTTGACAAGAAATAAGGTAGAGCCTTGGGTATTTAGCTGCCAATGCTGTCCCACCACAAGTCCACTTGTCCTCCCAAAATTTAATTCGATCACCGCATCCCAACTTCCACTCCAAGCCGTTGTGAAAAACCAGCTCTTGTTGTGGGTGATGGAGTGCCAATTTCGGATCCCTCCACCAAAAAGAATCGATAGAACCTCTAGATTCTTCATCTAAGCTCCTCCAACCTCCATACTTTGATTCCAACACTTTAGCCCAAAGATCTTTGTGGTTTTGGAATAAGCTCCATTTCCATTTGCCCAACAAAGCAAGGTTAAAGCTGTTGACATCCTTGATTCCTAGCCCCCCTCTTTCTTTTGGGAGGCATACCGTCTCCCATTTGACCCATGAAATCTTAGATTGGTCATGGCTGCCTCCCCAAAGGAATCTTCTCTGGATACCCTGAAGTCTTTTTATCACCTTTGTAGGAACCCTGAAAAAAGAAAGAAAATAAATGGGAATAGATGTTAGGACGGATTGAATGAGTGCCACTCTCCCCCCAAATGATATGTGTCTCTGCTTCCACCTAGCTAATTTCCTCTCACATTTCCTAAGAATAGGATCCCACAACTGACACCTTCTCGGATTATCCCCAATAGGGATTCCCAAGTAGACAAAAGGAATGGACAGCAGCCTGCAATTCAGAATATCAGCTGCATTTTGCTTCCACAGCTCCGGCACAGCTATTGCTCCAAAGCTACTTTTTGCAAAATTAATTTTGAGGCCTGATACGAGCTCAAAAGTCCTCAAAATTGATTTGATTGCAAAAATATTCTCCATAGTCGCCTCCTCAAAAAATATGGTGTCATCCGCGTATTGTAGCAAGCTAATGATCACGTTGTGGCTTCCCACTGAATACCCTCTGAAAATATTTTTCTCCACCGCTTGTCTCATTAGACCATTCAGACCCTCCGCAACTATGTTATAAAGGAGTGGCGCTAGAGGATCGCCTTGTCTGAGGCCTTTTTGAGGCCTGAATTCAGCAGAGGGGCTTCCGTTCACCAAGACCGAAACTGATGCAGACGACAAACATCCTTCAATCCATTGGATCCATTTAGGGCAGAAATCCATCTTCCTCATCATGTATTTCAGAAATTCCCATGACACCGAGTCATAAGCCTTCTCATAGTCAACCTTGAACACTATGCAAGACTTCTTACTTCTCTTAGCCTCCTCTATAACTTCATTGGCAATAATAACGCTGTGCAACAAGTGCCTGCCACTTATAAAGGCAGATTGCCGTTCATCTATAATGGAAGGCAAAACTTTCTTCAATCGATTTGCCAATATTTTACTGACTATCTTGTAGACACAACCAATTAGGGAAATAGGTCTGTAGTCATGCAGGGTTTGCGGATCAGAACCCTTGGGAATCAATGCAATGAAAGAGGCATTGCTTCCTTTTGGAAAATGACCATTAACAAAGAATTCATCCAAGAATCGCAGGATATCAGGCTTGATTGTGGGCCAAAACTCCTTGATAAACTTGAAGTTGAAACCATCAGGGCCTGGGCTTTTGTCGCTCCCACAGCCCCAAACAGCCTCCTTAACTTCATCCTCCCAAAACCTCTCAATCAGCAAATCATTCTGCTGTTGGCTAACTGACTGAAATGGAGTTCCATCTAGTACTGGTCTGTGGAAATCAGACTCCTGGAATTTATTTAAAAAGAACACTCTTACTTCCTCCTTCACCTTTTGGGGATCTTCAACCCATACTCCGTCAATCGAGATCCCTTTCATTAAATTATTTCTTCGATTTGCATTCATCAGTAGGTGGAAGTATCTTGAGTTACAATCTCCTTCTTTAAGCTACCTTGCCCTGGATTTTTGCCTCAACAAAGACTCATGAGAAAGGGCAGCTGTCCACAATTGTTGCTGCAACTGCCTTCTTACATTAGCCTCTTGGGGGGATAAAAATCTGTCAATTGTCTGCTCTTCCAATCTGTTTAGCTCCCACTGCCTTCTTACATTAGCCTCTTGGGGGGATAAAAATCTGATGGAAGGTTGGGTGTGGGGACAAAATTAAATTTTGGCAAGATTCTTGGCTGAGTGAGGGCTGTAACCTTCAGCAGAAGTATAATCAACTCTATATAATCAGCAGACAGCAGAATCTCACAATTTCTAAGATGGGAAAATTTTCTCAGAATGCATGGAGCTGGGAGTTCAAGTGGAGAGGGAGATTATTTGATTATGAGTACGCGATGGCTGTTGATTTCATGGATGAAATTTCTGATATCTCTATCCAGAATCAGGTCCAGGATAATATGATTTGGAAAGCTGATCCTAGTGGTGTCTATTCCACTAAGTCAGCCTATAGGCTCCTGATGCCCTCCATCAGTCCTGCTCCTACCAGGAGGAATTTTCAGATCCTTTGGCATTTGAAAATCCCCCCAAGAGCTGTGGTTTTCTCTTGGAGGTTGTTTTTGGATAGACTCCCCACTAGGGGAAATTTGTCCAGAAGAAACATCCCTATTCAGGATATTATGTGCCCTCTTTGTGGCTGTCAGCATGAGGAGACTGGGCACCTTTTCTTCCACTGCAAAATGACTAAGGGGCTGTGGTGGGAATGAGATGGATCCGGGCTATAGGAGCTCTTCCAGCTGATCCGGCTAGCCATTTTATCCAATTCTGCGATGGATTTGCTGCAAGGAGTAATCACAGTAGGAGGGGCATGTGGTGGATTGCTTTATCTATTACAATATGGCAGCATAGGAACTCTCTCCTGTTTCAAGGCACTCCTTTTGAACCGCAAAAAGTTTTGGAGGATGCTTTATTCTTAGTTTGGTCTTGGATAAAAGTTGGAGACAAAGGTTTCAATACATCATTTAACCACTGGTCTACCAATCTTGTGGAGGCTCTTGGTTAAATGGTATCTGTATTGGTGTCCTTTGTGGTGGGCTATGTTGGGGATGTTGTTATTTCTGTTTTTGGAAGGTGGCACCTTCGTGCCTTGTAATTGTTACCTTCAGTACCTCTGGTACTGTTTAGTATATTAATAATACTCTTAATTTTGCCTTCCAAAAAAAAAGAAACGCAAGTTTGAATAGAGTAAAGAATGGGATACTACTCTTGGTAAATGGCAGTACTATTCTTTATATAATTGTCAGTTATAATAAAAAATGATTTAATTTTATTCATTTTTGTTTTTAAGTATAATGTTGTAAAAGATATTCATAATTCATATTGTCTGTCTGAAGAAATATATGGCTAAAGGATTTCCTTCTCTTTCAATTGGAGTGTTTCTGATGCAATATATATTACCTGAAAACTTATTTAAAGCTTTCACCATAAACAGGTCAGGCGCAACCTTGACCAAGCTAAGAGCTTGTTGGAAGCATTGATCAAGGTTTGACTTTCAAGTTATCTCTTGAGTGTTTTACCCTATATATCCTTTTGTTTTCATACTTATTATGTTGATATACGATCATAACCAGAGGGAAGAGAAAAAAAGAGAAGTAATGGATAGTGAAGTTACGTTGCAGAGGATGCAAATGAAGTACAAGGTACACGTATTCTTTTGTATATTAATTGTGTTGAATCTGTTGACAATTAAGAGCTGATCCTTAGTGTTAATTCCTGTTTTTGCTTGAAATCTTGACTGAATTGCTTGTCTTTGGTTATGAGTAAGAATACAAAACCTTTTCACATATATTTGAGACCTATTGAACATAGGGAAAAGTATGAGAATTCTCCCTTTCTTGTATATGCACTTATTTTAGGATCTGCTAATCAGAGTTGTAATAAGCAATCTCCATGCTCTAGTTCTTAGTTGTTCAGTGAGAAGGGTGAAAAAAGATAAAAGTAGAGAATTTGTACCAAACTGTGCTACTTAGATGCACCTCACTGGATCAATTTTATCTTCCATTTATTGGTGTTGTGGACTTTGTTTGGCTTGGCTATAAAATGCATTCTGAAGTAGTTTTTTGAACCTATGAACTAATGTATAATTCTCTATATCAGCATGAAACTGAGTTTTTGGAAGACAACATTGCACTCTCTGGATTTACTCCCTTCACTTCCAAGTTTGTTTCCAGTGAAGAGGAATATTTCGATTCAGATGATGTCATGACAAACCGTCTTCTCCGCACACGTTCTACTGCTTTACAGTCTTTCCCTTCTCATGAAACCAACATTCCCATGGTTCCTGCCGCTAGCACAAAGCAAGAGTTTAGGAGGAGATATGTCCCACATGGATGGCCTCATAAACTGGTACATATGTCTTTGTTTATATCTGACTTTGTTTGGATAAACTTCTCTTCAAGAGAAAAAAATAGGAAGGTAAAAATTCACGGAGTTTCTCTCATAAGTTAGAATCAACTTATGCACCCTAGTTTTTGAAGAAGTTAGATGAGAAGAATTTCTACAATGGATAAGTACATACTACATCAGTTAATTTTAGCTTATGGAAGAAGTTCAATTCATTTTAGCCTTTTATTTTCTTTATATCTATCCATCTATCTATTCATAGAGAATCAGAGATAGATTAAGATAGAGAGAAGTATATTAGGCGAGCACATAGGAACTAGGAAGAGATCCATTCTTGACTGTATAATCATAAATGAATGGTCAAAGATTAGATTATATGTAATCAACACATTTTTTACTATTCATATATGGTTTCACGGTCAAGATTAACACATTTCATTTTTTTTAATTGTCCGCTTCATGTTCCATCTATTTTTTTGTTATCTCAGTTCAATATGGTTGATGAGTTGTTATGTGAAATGGGGTTATGCAGGATCCACTTGAGCCAGTTTTATTGTTCACCAAACCTCTACTTCCAGATAAGTTGGCCATGGCAGGCATTATGCCACCTGATTCAATCACACCAAATGGAAGGGTGTCACCACCGCCGTATAGATATCGTGGAAGAATGGGTAGAGGTGGCCGTATAATATTTGACCGATGGAATCCACTTATGCAAACACCAATTGATTGTGGTAATTCTTATTATATGCCACCAAAACCACGACCTTCAACATGTAACTAATTTGTTTGTGCAATCTGGTGCTAAATTGGTATCTATCCTGTTGATTAGAATTTAATTGATAATCTAATCATTAGGAAGGTACAATGTTGCAAAGGGAGCTTGTAAACATGATTTAGGCCTGTTAAGTTTTTTTCTATTCTTTTCTAGGTACAAGGCCATTCAAGTATTTTTTATTGGGGCAGTAAAAGCTTGATGCATTTTATATTGATATATTTTCGAGTTTCCTCTGCCTTAGCTCATGCAATGGGTTTTCACTTTTTCTGTAGAAAATAAATAAAATAAAGTTTCTTCGAAAGAACCAAAATAACACGTTTCACAACAAATTCCCATAAGAACATGGTCTAAATTTACGCATGGTGATATCTTTTTGAGGGGTCATTTTCGTTTTTGATGCTTGCAGAGATCTAAGTTACATTAAATGACCATTTGGTTGAGGGTGCACGGCCCTGTTTGACTTGTAACCTACAGGGTTGGAATTTTTTATGCAATATTTTTTAGAGGCTTTTCAACTTGTATACATTTCTTTAATTTTCCCGAAATATACTGATGCAGTGCTCAATCTTAATCTAGTAGATTTTATTGAAGTTATGATAAATTGATTTTCAAATATTTTATGTAATGAGATGTTGAATCTTAAGGGTAAGGAGATAAGGTAATGAAAAATTGAGTGAATAACATGAAAATCTAAATAAGAACTTAATTTGTGGTGTTGGTAAGGATTCGGTGAGTGTATAAAATAAAATGCACACAGAAATAAGGAACAAAATCCAATTTTTCTATTGGGTTTTACTAAGGTTAAGGTTTTACAATTTTGAAATACTTTGCAGTATTTTATAATAACTTTACAAGTTACAGTTTCAAAATTTCAATAAAAGTTACATATATCCTAAATCTCCGAAGTTACAACAATTTTGATTTAATAGATGGATGTAACTTTCTTGTAAGATTATTGAAAGAACTTGGAGTTGTATTTGGTACGTACAAATTGGTGTAGTTTAGGATTATTGGATTAGTATCCTAAAAAAAGAATTTTTGGATTAGTATTTATAACAATTTCGTAATACATCTTTGTCTGAATTTAATAAAGATTTGGGTGGAGAGAGAGAGAGAGAGAGAAAAAAACAAATAGAAGATAAAAAATGAACGGAAATCAAATACAACGGCCATGCCAAAAAAAAAAATCAAATACTGCGGATAATTTTGACAATAATTTTTTACTTAGATTATAAAAAGATAGGATTTTGACAATAATTACTGCAGTTGAATGGGATTTTTTTTACAATAATTACTACCAGATTGATTTTACTACAATTTTGATTATAAGATTAACTCGCTCAATCATAGATTTTTTGTTGTCATTGAGCAACGGATAATTTTAATTCCGGCGAATGAAATAAAGATTTATACGGGGAAAGAGAATTAACTAGAAGAGAGAAAAATTATTAGATGTAATTGGTGATTGTAAGAAGGGACAGAACTGATAATGTTATAAAGAAACAATAATTATGTATCAACAAGAATTACCCATTAAAACAAAGAAAAGAAAATTTACTTGGTTGAGTTGGTCTCAATGATTATATTAGCATTGAAATTTCGCAGCGACCAAATCTGTTATGAACCAATTATATCTCTAAAAGATTTGATTTTTTTGGAGAATCGATTGTCTTGGGTGTTATATATACTCCAACGGTAGCATTAAGAAACAACCACAGCTTCTTTCCTCGATCACTTTCTTTCATGCTTCTTAGGCTTTGATCGATCTCCTTTTTACCTTCTCATCTTCTCTCTTTCTCCTTCCTTCTGCCAGGTAATTTACAATTTATTATTATTGAATTGTTGTTTTTTATTTAGTTAAATACTATAGTCCAAGTTCTAAGCATGTCTAATTAACCATCTTTGTATTTTTTTTCCTGTATTAACCCTCCAGTTCGTCTTGGGACAGGGATTTGACTACAGGATGTAAGTAAAGTCTGACTAAAAATTGTTTCCATCAAGGATGAAATTCGGATATTATTCTAACAATTTAATCTTAACTTCAGCATATTAAGCATATTAACCAGTTGTGTTTAATCATCTTTGTATATTATGTTCTTATTTTGAAGAAAATGGGTCGTGCAAGAATCAGCTTGAAACATATCTCAAATGAGAGATCTCGCAAGAAAACTTTCATGGAGAGAAGGAAAGTACTTATAAAAAAAATCTCTGAATTTTCCACCTTGTGTGGAGTTGAAGCATGCTTGATTGTGTATGATGATGGGAATGGTGACATTGAACCAGTGACTTGTCCCAAAGACCCTGTATTGGCACACTCCATACTTCAAAACTATGAGTTTCAAAAGAATCAGAGACCTCCCAAGAAGTTTGGTATTCAGGACTTTGTTGAGGATAGGAAGAACATCATTGAAGCTGAGATTTCCAAAGTGCATAAAGAGATCACCAACATCAAGTATCCAACTTCGGATCCAAGTTTCATAAACATGGAAGAGGATCAATTGAGGGCCTTCATTGCTCTGGTGGATGCTAAGATTAGGACCTGTGATCATTCTTTGAAAAACATGCATCAAAGTGAAGCCAACTTCATGCAAAACATGGCTTGGGGAAGTGCTTCCTCCTCCCATCCTACTCCTATGGAGCCACTTAATAATAATGGGAGGGTGGATGTTACAAACTCAATAGATCAGGTTTATGAAGCTATGCAACTAGTTGATGCTCCCTTTAGTTACATTCCAGACATGGTTCAGAAAAGTTTTAATTGCTTGCAAAACATCTCTCAAAGCCAACCCATACTTGATGTTGAGGATGAGATGGTAGGTTTTAGTAATAGAGTTGATGTGTCACTGGATACAACTAATCAAATTGCTGACTTGTTGGACTGGTTTGATGGACCTATTATTGGTTGGTCTGATCTTGTGGATTGGACTAGTCAACCTGATGAATCTCAGAATGAGCAACAAGGTGGAGGAGATTTGGATGGATTTCAAACAGAATGCTATAATCTGAATTTCTGAATGGCTAACTATGAGTTAACTTTGATTTTGATGCTCTTAGTATTTAGTTTAATGTGTAACTTTTAGCCATTTATGTGCTTGAAAGTGCTTTCAGCTGGAAATGTAGGTTTTATGTTGCTAGAAAGTGTAGGTTTGGGTATCATATATATTGTTTCAGAGTATTGTCTATTTTGCATATAATATTTATTTCGAATTCATTGTTCAAAGTTTGAATTTACACATATATGATAATTAATGTTTTGATAAAATCATCTTTAAGGTTACCTCTTTAGCTTGCTTAGTTTGTTGGATGATTCTATTGGCTATTGCTAATTGTGTGTTTGCTTTAGTTTTGGCAGCATTTTCTTTTCCCGGTTGATACCTTGTTCTGGTCTCCTTAACTCCTTAATTTTCTCTGGTAGTAGAATCTTATTTTCCATGGAAAACATTACGTTGGCAAAATAAATAAAAAATTAGCAAGACATGAGTTGTGTAGATGCTATATCTTTCCACTTTAGCATCTCATGTATAAATATTTGCTTGTAGAATAGTTTGTAAACATGCTGCGAATAACATTGCTTGTGTTTATCTGAATGAGTCTTAAGTTAGTTTGTGTTCAGTTTTGGTACACAAAGAAATGGACTCTGTTGACCCTGTTGACCCACAATTTCATTTTGTGCACTAGTTGTAGGCAAGTTGTTGTCAGCTGCTGTTAAGATGTGTTATGCACCACTTTGTGTTACACCATCTTGTTTGTGATACACCAAACTCTTGATGATTGATCTGATATGATATCGATTTTTGGGGAGGTTCAAAAGCACTTTTAAGCAACCAAGTTCATTATTTTGCTTCATACAAGATCATTACTAGTCAGTCTAGTCTGGTATTTCATTGTGTAGTTTAGGAGTAATTGTCAGTCACATAAGTCATTATCTGTGTTTGTAATCGAACCACCCATATGAACTAACTACGCATTGTAATGAAATTATTGAATATGCCAAACTGTATGTTTTTTTTTTTTTATATATTATTTTCCTCCCTCTTCCTTTCTCTTTTCTATATTTTATTGCATTCTTTTTTTGTTTCCATGATATCCTTGTGTAAATTTAATGATCTGGATTTACAATAATGTTTGTGAGATGAATCTGGGTCGAAGTATGTTTTTCCATGTACTACATATTATATGTCCTTTTTAATTGACGAACCAAATGAATAGTTTGCTGTGATTCCTTGAGCACAACACATTTATCTTTATTTACTGGATTTTCTCTTTTTCCTGCATATTCAACATGATAATATTTTTTTCTCATTTCAAACTACCAAAAAGTTAAATGAGAAAAGAATTTTCTCTCTCTCAATAAATACCCAAAATATCCTTAAAATTAATAAATAGATTTTTTATTATAAATCAACAAATTAAGACAATAATATTTTTAAATATTACATTTTTCGATATTTTTTCATTTTTCATTTTTTGACTATTATCATAACTAACATTGTCTTTATACTTGCTACAAGAACAATGTTTGTTAACTACCATCCTAGTCACTGTTGTTTTAAAAAGTCTCATCACATTATACGTAATATATAATTACACTTTTTTTTTATAAAAAAAAAGAGGCTTAGAAGTTTAACTTACAGGTTCAACAGAAAAGAAACGAAAGATTGGTGGTTAAAAGAAAACATTTCAAATTGTAATCCTTCCTTTTTTTTGTAATTTTTTTTACTTTATAAATATTTTTATTTTCAAACATTTACATATGGGTTCGTCATGAAAAAAACCAGTAAACTTTCAGCAATTTTTAATAAACTGCAATATGAATTTGCTGCTTAATAGTCACTTACACACAATAAGAGGTCACCTTAAGATGTTTTTTTAGTGAAAATTTTAATGATCATATGGGAAAGACTTAAAGTCCAACTTTGAACAATGAGATTGAATAGGAATATTATAGCAATATGAGATTGAATAGGAATATTTTGCAAGATGATGCCCAAGACTTAAAGTACAACATAGATAATGCCCAAAAGTTTACTCAAAGTTAGCCCCATTCAGAAATTCACATTATAGCAATATGAGATTGAATAGGAATATTTTGCAAGATATTCATTAGGTCGATTAATCCAGTCCTCAAAGTCACCAAGTTGATTAGTTGAATCTAGTGGCACATCAACTTGGTTACTAAAATCTACCATCTCATTCTTATCATTAAATGACTTTAAATCTCCAAGTATGAGTTGGCTTTGATAGATGTTTCAATTGTTTATATATGGAGATTGGAAGTTTTTGAGGGAGGTTGAAAACTTGCCCCTTACATATTGGAAGTGTATAAGTTATATATATATATATATATATATATATATTATCATCCCATAAAAAATTATTATACATGCTGAATTTGCTGACTTTTTTAAGAATTATATTGAAAGTGATACTTAACACGATTTACAATTAATTAATAGTATACAAATCTTTACATTGATAGCGCATAAAAATTAACGTCAAATTTCTAAATTCAAATTTGAATTACCATAACCTTTGTGTCACGGAAAAACGTTGGTTTTGCTGTCAAAAGAAAAACGTTGGCTTTAGCATTCCCTTCACTAATTTGTATCTTCTAGACCAAAATAAAATGTATGTGCATGCAATATCATGTCATAATACCATACATAGAAATTATGATTTTCCAAGCCGCACATAACTTCGTTACAAATATACACAATGCTAACTTTGGTCATCTGTGATCCACAGTTTTGATTTCAGTGGTAAACTTTTAAGTGCATCTTTGGAGATTACCTTGAACTTGAACTTAAGGAATCGTATGCAGTTAAGCACATTTCACAATAACGTTAGAACTCCTTATGGAACATTTGACTGTGCTCATCAACAATTCCACTGCATCCCTAAACTGTAAGGAAGTTTATCCCAGCAATGAAAGCTGGATGAATACATGAGATGGATGAATCAATCCATACCATAAAAGAGAAGATTGCAAAAATGTGTAATGCTCTCATATTACCTACAAACAAGCACAACACAGCCCTGGCATGGAGTAATCATTAGCAGTGTGATAGATTCTGCAAAAAATAGTGACCCTTTGGAGTTTGGAGGGGTTGATGTATTAGCCAGATTTCTGGATTACATCATTAGCAACTCACACTTTCCTAATGTCAGATGATTTAGTAAACATCATCCGGTACATGGGGGCCCCACGCTCTAAAACATGCCTTTCCCAATCTGACCTAACTCCAAATGGGTTTTCCTCAAGCCACTCACTTTGCCCATGCTCCAAATCGAGCTTACCCTTGCCATATCTAAAAAATTGTTCTTTCATTCTTATTGCCACAGCTTCTACATCGGATTGCAGAAAGATCTGGTCAATGTCAATAGTCTAAGTAAGCCTCAATAGTAACAAACTCAAAAGTATTCAAAGAATACAAGTGAAATCACCGCTGAGCACAATAAAGTGTCACTAAACAGGAAATATAATACTGAAAACAACTATTTTCTTGTACTGCTAGGTCCATGGCTTCCACTCAGATGTGATAAGCAATTGTGTTTTATAAGATTTGTTGAAAATCAGAATTAATATTCTGATTCTATTAATAATAACAGTTTATAGGGAAATTATCTTTGATTTAGAGGAAATAGAACATCCTCTATTTATGTATAATTAATGAAATAACCTATATAAATGTGCATCTGTTGTGTACTTTGACATACTCTGACACACGGTTTTCACTCAATTTTCCTCTGTTTTTCCCATTTTAACAAGATTAATGGAGGAGACCTGACTATAAAATGCATATTGATAAGAAATTGTTTTATAAGATACTCCAAAGCCTAATTACCTTCCCATTAGGTGCTAGAAGATCCACCACTGCTTCGATTAAAGATCTCTGCAGCATCCTCCATCTATGCTCAGGTTTATTGAAATCAGGGTTTGGACACTGCAGAAAAAAAAAGAGCCAAAATAGAGATTCAGGCTAAGCAGTTGATGGAGAAAGGAAGAGAATTACAAATGTGATTACTCATTCTCATTAAATTCAGAGGCTCGTCTACCACAAGGAATAAGTTTGAAACCCCTACAACTTTTGTCCTTCCCATAAAATTTAGTTGTTATGGTGATAGCAAATTTGCTCAGAGGGTTAACCAATCATATACGAAGGCCACGACATCAAATAATGAACAACAGTCTATATTGTCAGAAGATATTAACAGGAAAAGGCAGAACCAGGCAATAAATAATTGTTTCTAGAAATTGGCTTTAGCAGTATTATTAGTAGAATGATCAGCAGATATAATTATTAGTAGAATGATCAGAAGATATAAGTACGGGTTCTTTCCCTTTAACTGGACCCCTCTCACCAAACAATGGAATAAAGTTTTGTGCTGTAGTTACACTAGAAATGTTTGAGTATGAAAATATGCACACAAAAAGGATCCTCAGCCTTAGTTTGCTGAGAGATGTATATATGTGTGTGTGTGAGAGAGAGAGAGAGAGAGAATTAACAGATAGTACAAAAAATAGTTCATGATGAAGACTACAGCCTAGCCTATGGAGACAGATTACAGGACAGCTTCTATGAGCTTCTACAACAAGCTAGAAATATAAAACATTATTAAACAACAACTTTAACACTCCCCCTCAAGCTTGAGCATATAAATTGTGTGCTCCAAGCTTGGAACATATAAAGTGGATTTGAGGACCTCCCAAGGACTTGGTCAAGATGTCTGCAAGCTGGTTGTTGGAGCTAATAAATCCAGTACTGATTTATTTGGACTGCAGTTTTTCCCGAACAAAATGGCAATCAATCTCTATATGTTTAGTTCTCTCATGAAATACAGGATTAGAAGTGATGTGAAGAGCTTCCTGATCCTCAAAATACAACTTCATCTGCTGAACATCACAAAATTTTAATTCTTGAAGAAGTTGTTTAATCCACACCAATTCACAAGTAACATGAGCCATAGCTCTATATTCTGCTTCTGCACTTGATCGGGCAACAACACTCTGTTTCTTGTTTTTCCAAGAGACAATATTTCCTCCAAAGGATACACAGTATCTAGTGGTGGATCGTTTGTCTATGGGACAACCTGCTCAATTGGCATCACAATACCCACAAATTTGGGTATTTCCATTATCTTTATGCAATAATCCCTGTCCTCGAGTCTTTTTGATGTATCTAAGAATGCAAATCACAGTATTCCAGTGGTCAATGTGAGGATCCTGCATAAATTGACTGACAACTCCGACTAAAAATGATAGATCAAGCCTTGTAATTGTGAGATAAATGAGTTTCCCAACCAGACTTCTATACCTCTCTAGATCTAGAAAAGGATCACCTTGATCTAACATTAACTTCTGATTTGGATCCATAGGACTATCAATAGGCCTACAATTAGTCATACTTGTCTCTTCTAAAATGTCCAGAGCATATTTTCTCTGAAATGACAACACCCTCCTTTGATTGGGCCACTTCAATACCAAGAAAGTACTTTAGGCAGCCAAGGTCTTTGGTCTGAAAATGACTGAATAAGTGTTGCTTTAGTTGGGAAATTTTGACAGCATCATTCCCTGTAATAACAAAGTCATCAACATAGACAATTAGATAAACACACTTCCTGGGAGAAGTATGACAATAAAAAATAAAACTTCACTTTGCTTCATTCCAAAATTCTGAACAATTTGGCTAAATTTTCCAAACCAAGCACGTGGTGACTGCTTGAGTCCATAGAGAGGTCGATGCAATTTACACACCAAACCAGGCTCCCCCTGAGCTCCATATAGATTTCCTCCTCTAAATCATCATGAAGAAAGACATTTTTTTATGTCTAATTGATAAAAAGGCCAATGACGAATAACTTCCATAGCTAAGAAAAGCCGAACAGTTGTGATCTTGGCCACAGGAAAGAAGGTGTCACAATAATCAAGGCCATAAATCTAAGTGTAGCCTTTGGCAACAAACCGAACCTTAGGTCCATGAACCTCATCATTAGGCCCGACTTTAACATCATAAACCCATCTGTAGTCAACTGTCTTCTTCTGAGGAGGAAGGGGAACTAATTCCCATGTGTCACTATTCTCAAGAGCCTGCATTTCAACAATCCTGGCTTGTCACCAACCAGGATGATCAAGTGCCTCTTGAACAAGAAACCATAACTCAACCGAGGCAGACCAAGATAGATAATTTTTCCAGTTGAGTTTCTGAGTAGTAATAGTGGGAGTTCCAGAGAGAGGAGTAGAAGTGAGAATGGAATTCATTTTTTTTTTTGCTCAGCAAAATTAGGAGATTTATATAAAAATAGTACCAGTGGTACTAAGATTACAAGGGATAGGAAGGAACCAGCGTATCCAGAAATGGAACGAGCTGGCACAACCTAATAAAAACATAGATACATAGATCTACCACCATCTATCCCACCTAATTACAGAAAGCATCCCTCAGGCCAGAAGACCATTGGTTAAAATGTAAATTAAAATCCTTCTCCAAAGCTTTGAACCACGACCATAGTAAGAGAAGCGCATCCTCCAGCACCTTATTTCCATCGAAGGTTGCATTTTGGAAGACCACCTTGTTTCTATGTTGCCAAATAGTCCATGTTAAGGCAATCCACCAGCTTTTCCACCTTTTAGATTTGAGACCATCAGCTATGTCAGTTCCATATTGTAGGAAGTGTTGTTTAGGTGAGTGGGGCATTGCTGTCTTCAAGTTGGCCCAAGACATTGACTCCCACCATAGAGGGAGGGTTTTGGTACAGTTTAAAAACAGGTGCGCAGCCCCCTCTTCAACGGCATTGTACAGAGGGCAGGCCATGTCTTGAACCATGACTTGTCTTATTCTAAGATTAGATTTGGTTGGTAATCTATCCCTGATCAATCTCCACGCGAATACTGCTGCCTTGGATGGAATCTTTAGTTTCCATAATTCCGCAAAGTCAACATCTTGAATTTCCTCTATCAGCTCCCCCCATAGCACGTGATATCCGCTTTTAGATGAGTAGTATCCTCCTGGTTCAGGCTTCCAAAGCCATTTGTCTTCCCTTTGAGGATGAATCTGCTGCTGACTTATCTCCCCAAGAAAGCTATCCGCCATTGCTATTTCAGAATCGAAGAGAGGTCTCCTCCAATTCAGCTGCCACTCCCAACCTAAATTTGTGATTGTCCCCAGCTGCTGAATGGTTTGCTGTTGATGGCATGAGATCTGGTATAGCCTAGGAAATTTATCCCTTAATGATAGGTCAGTGTTTGTCCAAAGATCCTCCCAAAACTTGATCCTATCACCCCCTCCCACCTTCCAGATTGTTTCCCTTTTGAGAGGTAAATTTCGCTGCAGTTGCTGAGATTTGATTAGATCCTTCCACCATGCAGAATCTTTGCTTCCACTACTCCCTTCCTCCAATGCTCTCCACCCTCCGTACTTAGATTGCAGAACTTTAGCCCATGGTTCCTGTTGGCTGTAGAACAGATCCCATCGCCATTTGCCTAACAGTGCTGTGTTGAAGGTTCTGAGATCCTTGATACCAAGACCACCCTTTGCTTTCGGCAAGCAAACAGTTTTCCAATTAACCCAAGCAATTTTCCTGTTGTCCGCTTCCCCACCCCACAAAAATCTGCGCTGCAAGCTTTCAAGTTTGGCTATTATTTTTTATGGTACCCTGAAAAAAGAAAAGTAATAGATAGGAAGAGATGATAAAACAGCATTAATTAAGGTCACTCTCCCCCCAAAGGATATGTGTCTGTGTTTCCAAGCGGCAAGTTTTCTCTCACATTTACAGATTATGGGATCCCAAAACTCCGCACGTCTTAGGTTAGCCCCAATGGGGATGCCTAGATAAATGAATGGCAAGGACAAGGTCCTACAATTTAGGTAATCAGCTGCTGATTTTGTCCACTGAGCAGATTTTCCAATGGCCCCAAAACTACTCTTTGCAAAGTTTATCTTTAATCCGGATACTAATTCAAAACTCCTCAACAGAGACTTGATTGTCTTCACATTCTTCAAGGTGGCATCACCAAGGAAGATGGTGTCATCGGCATACTGGAGGATATTGACCGGTTCGCTGTTTGTTCCCACATGAAAACTGTTGTAGAGATTCTTATGCAATGCTTCTCTCATAAGGCCGGTTAATCCTTCAGCGGCTATGTTGAAGAGTAAAGGCGCTAACGGATCGCCTTGTCTAAGGCCTCTTTGAGGAGTGAACTCACTAGTGGGGCTGCCATTTACTCGAACAGAAACTGTTGCAGATTTGAGGCAATTGTCGATCCAGGAAATCCATTTTTGGCAAAAACCTAATCTGGTCATCATATAGGAAAGGAACTCCCATGAGATGGAGTCATAAGCTCTTTCGTAGTCCACTTTGAACACCAAGCAAGGTTTATGTTTTCTTTTAGCTTCTTCGACCGCCTCATTGGCAATGACTACGCTATGAAGCAATTGTCTTCCACTTATGAAAGCTGATTGACGCACATCAATTATCTCCGGAAGAATCTTTTTTAGCCTATTTGCAAGGAGCTTAGCCACTATCTTATAAATACAACCAATTAGAGAGATTGGTCTGTATTCATTAAGATTTTGAGGGTGACTCTTCTTTGGGATCAAGGTAATGAAAGATGCGTTGCTGCCCCTCGTGAAAGCCCCGTTTGCATGGAATTCAGCTAGGAATCTGCAGATGTCGGGCTTCAAGGTCCTCCAGAAGTGTTTGATGAATTTGAAATTCAAACCATCCGGGCTTGGGCTTTTTTCGCTACCACACTCCCAAACAGCCATTTGAATTTCATCCTCAAGAAAATTAGCCACCAGCATTTCATTTTGATGCAGACCAATTCCATGAAATCTAGTTCCATTTAAATCTGGTCTATGCTGTTCAGGTTCAGTGAACCTCTCATTGAAAAATCTGCGGACCTCCTCTTTCACGCTTATAGGGTCTTCTACCCATGTGTCATTAATGAAGACACCTTTAACTTCAGTATTTAAGCGTTTAGAATTCATCAACAGGTGGAAATAACGAGTGTTGCAATCACCCTCTTTAATCCATTTTTCTCTCGCTTTTTGCCTCATCAAAGATTCATGGCATTGAGCTGCCAGCCAAAGATCCTCCTATAGTTTTCTGCGATTCAGTAGTTCTTGATTAGACAGCTGCCTTGTGGTGCTTGCAATTTCGAGGCTATTCAGATCTGCCTCTAACCTCTACACCTTCTTAAGGGTGTCACCATAATGCTCCCTATTCCACGCCTTCAGCACCTCCTTTAATTTTTTGATTTTTACTTTGAGCACATGCCCCCCCCACCCTCTAGGTTGAGTATTTGACCAGCAATCTCTGACAATCCGATCAAAGTTTTTGTCTTTCAACCAGCAGTCAAAAACTTTAAAAGGTTTTGGGCCCCAATCAATGTTCCTAGCTCTCATGAGAATGGGACAGTGGTCCGAGAAATTCCGGTCCAGGATGAATTGGGTGCTGCCTGGCCATTTGAGGAGCCATTCGTGAGAGACAAAAACTCTGTCTAGTTTGCTCCTTGCTGTCCCGTTTGGTTTGAACCAAGTAAATCTTCTCCCCACGCTAGGAATTTCTTCTACTTCAAGATCTGCAAGCCACTCATTAAATTCGCTTATATTGTTTGCTTCCAGACCCCTGTGGGCCACCCCTTCTCTCTCAGAGTGGTGTCTAATACTGTTAAAATCTCCCATGAGGCACCATAGGCCCTCTGAATCATGCTGTCTCAGCTGGCTAATCGCTTCCCATAACTCTCTCTTGTTCAAATTATCACACGGGGAATATATGTTTACAATTGTTATTTTCTGATTGTCACTGACCCACACTCCTTCCAGAACTATGAATCCCCTGCCGCAAACTCTATGATCAGCTTTGAAGAATTGCTCGTTCCACAGACATAACAGACCACCTGCTGTGTTTATGGCCGGCTGGAATTCCCAACCCACTGTCAAGTCTCCCCACAATGCCTGACACAAGGTCTTATCAACCTGCTCCTTCTTAGTTTCCTGGATGCAAATCATATCCAGCTGGTATTTTTTTATTAGCCTCCGAATTGCAGCCCATTTAACCCCTCTCCCAAGCCCTCTAACATTATAGGAAATAATGTTCATGATAACAGGTTTCTGTCTCCCAAGTCATTTTGAGAATTCAAGGGCAAGTATCTAGTAACAGACGCGTAGCACAAAATCTAAGAAAACAAATATAGGCCAAGGGACGAGGGTGTACAAACCCATTGTCCAAACAGCACCAAAACGAAGATCTGAGGGCTGAAACAGAGAAGGGAGTGGCCGGTGACCAAAACCCAAGTGTCGTGTCAGAGTTTTGGTGACCAGAGACTGGCACGTGGGACGCATGTGATTGAGAATGATGTAAAAAATATAGGACTACATTGCTGAAGGATTTTAGAAAGGTGCTTAGTTTTTATTTCTCAGCCACTCAAAGCCTTTATATTAACACATATATATAGTACAGAGAAAGAGTGAGAGAGTGATCAAACTTCCCACACACTAAACCTAACGCTTAACATACACTCAACCTCACACATACACTCAACACTTTTTCTTACACAGCTATCTACATACAGTTGTCTTCAATATAATACTTTAACACTCCCCCTCAAGCTGGAGCATAAATTAAATGCTCCAAGCTTGGAACATGAGCTGAAGCATCTCAAGCTACACCACCAAACTGGAAAGGACTGCCTCCTGATGGAGTTGATGCTCCCAAATACAAAATTTGATTGAACTGGGGCAGGTTGCTGACTTGTGTGGAGGTAGAGGTTGCTGCTGCCGGAGTAAATGAGAATTGAGGAGTTGATGCACTGGAGAACTGGCAAAAGTAACAGATGCAGTGGATGACGATGATGTATTAAATGTGGAGCCAAATGTAGACTTGGTGGACTGCCAACTAAAGTAGAACTTGGACCACATTGGAGCTAACAGATTAGACCGGCGAAGAGGGAGCAGAGGTGCCAAGTTCAAAAGATGTGGTAGGACTTGAAGAAGGAAACAACGAATTCCCAGAAACAAAAGCTGCTGCAGGGCTAGACTTCAAAATGATTAGTACTGATTAGGAGACAACACACTCCCTCTCACGAGATGGAAGGTGGAGTCAACATTTCCAGCTTGGGATGAACAATATACGTAGAAAAATAGACAATGAAACATGCCAGAAATACATTGGCAACAAATTGAAAATGACTGAAAAACATTCAAGGACAATTGGAATATGCTGAACCATTAAGGAGAAGCCACAACACAATGCTTAACCACTTAACAGAAGCAAACACACTTAACCACCTAAAAGGTAGAAGCTAACCAAAGCTTAACCATCAAGAGCAGAAGCTAAACATGGTGCTTAACCACTCAAGACAGAAGCAAAACACAGTTTTTGAATGCTTAACCACCATAAAGGCAGAAGCAACACATCAATGTTTAACCATCCATGGTAGAAGCTTGACATCAATGCTTAACCACCATGGATAGAAACTTAAATGACTTTTTTTTTTAATAGTAGAGGTTCTTGACCAGATTGAACCCCAGGGACAGCAATTGCTTCAAGGACAGGGACAAGGAAGAAGTTGCTGGACAATTGGATCAACAAATGACCTATAGTAGGGTTCTTGACCAGATCGAACCCTGGGGACAGCGATATTAAACAGCAGACCACACAACAGATTAATAGAAGGATAGGAGACAATGGAGCTGCACAACAAAGGGTTAAGAGAGACAAATGAGGAGGGAATAACCTCAAACACCTTGAAAGCATGGTAGAAACTCCAAACCCAAACTGAACAAACTCAAATTTTCCTTCAAAGAGGAATATACACAAAAACCTTGTGAGCACTTCTGGCCAAACTAAAAGAAAACTTTAAAACAGTAGCATCCCTACCAATCTTTCTTCAAAAGTCCAATGGAAGATGTCCAAGAAACAGAAAGAACAAGGCCTGAAGTTGACATTTTTCAGAACCAGAACACAATGGAACTTGGAAGGCAACTGGAAGGGGAGCCTTGACAACATACAAAAACATACCAAACTTAGCAACTGCTTTTGAGGAAGGACTTCAAGCCAAAGCAATGGGTACCCTCTGGCTTGGTAACAATGTTGCTGTTTGTAACACAAGAGAGAGCTGCCCAGCAGAGACAGTGGCTGACAGCAGAGAAGGAGAACGCAGGACTGGCGGAGGCCATTTTTGATCAAAAAGACGAAGCCCTAACGGAGAACGAGAAGGGAACGCAAGAGCTGGACAGCAAAGGCTGAAATAAGGGCTGAAACATGCCTAGAAAAGGACGAGACGTTTGAAACTGGTCCGGCAAGTTTCCGGTGGCTGGAGGGCGGCGCGTGGACTTCACGCGCCGGAACTAGCGAGAGATGGTGATGGCGCGTGGTGGTGCGACTTCCAGGGGTGGGTCGCGCTTTTCAAGGCGAACCTAACCCTAGTCTCGCCGGAGAAAGTGGCGGTCGGAGATGACGGCGGCTGGCGACTGATGGTGGCGACGGCGGCAGACAGCGGCAGCGGACAGACAGAACGGGATCATACCCGCTCTGATACCATGTAAAAAATATAGGACTACATTGCTGAAGGATTTTAGAAAGGTGCTTAGTTTTTATTTCTCAGCCACTCAAAGCCTTTATATTAACATATATATATATAGTACAGAGAAAGAGTGTGAGAGTGATCAAACTTCCCACACACTTAACCTAAAGCTTAACATACACTCAACCTCACACATACACTCAACACTTTTTCCTACACAGCTGTCTACATACAACTGTCTACAATATAATACTTTAACAAATGACATGTGTAGCAGTGGCACGTGGGAGCGCGTGTTGAGGTTTCTGACTTCAAAACCTTCGGGGTTGGGACGCGTTGAAAGAGACGACCCAGATCTAGGTAGCGTTGGAGATAGGTCTGGTGGCGGACGGTGGCACCGACGACAGTGGTTGGTGGTGGATGATGGCATTGGTGACGGTGACCGATGATATATATATATATAGTACAAAATAGTTCATGATAAAGGCTACAGCCTAGCCTATGGTGATAGATTACAGGACAGCTTCTACAACAAGCTAAAAATATAAAACATTATTAAACAACAACTTTAACAGTTACTTTACTATTTTGCAAGTTAGCGATCAACACAACTCAAATAGAAGACACTTCAGTCTAATATACAGGGAAGGGATTATCAAAGCTTTCATGAATGCCAATCATGCCAGAAACTTCTTGTGATGGTTGTGAGAAAAATGCGAGTAGCAAACACTTAAGTTAGGTGGCATCAGAAAATTGGAACCAATGGCAGCAGCATCACTATAGTAGCTTGCTGTATGCTAATGAGCTCGTTGTGCCAAAGAAATTGCTTATTGGTGAAATAGTAGTGTATAAAAATATCACAAGATGAATGATGCCTCAAAAGGTGGTCACTACTCACTAGTAGCAGGGTTAGTAGCATGCTGCAAATACATTCATTGGTGCAAGGATGGAAGTGGCATCAACAGGGGTGTGCACATTGAAGCATCAATAGCACAGAAAGACCCACAACAGTCAAAATCTAATGTTATAATTCAAAATATAACAAAATTTAATATTGACCTGTATTGAGACAAGAACTAACTCTCCTGGATAAGAAGAAACAATAGAGTGAAATGTTGATGTTGCATTAGTAGCGATAAAGTACCTAAAATGGAGAAAACAGGAAACCAAAGCTTAGAAAGTTAAACAGAAGAATAAAATTTCAACTGTGAAGGAACTAAAAAAATTAGTGACATGATCATAATTGAATGTGTCGTTATAATAAGTCCAGAATGTTCTTGTGCCCTTCCTGGATGTTTAACCAAGATAAAATTCCAATTCATTGAATCCAATAAAAAACAAAGAAGATGCCTCATCTATTTGTACTATGAAAGCAACACAATTACCCATTCTTTATGCCAAATTGATGAATAGAATCCAGACAGCGCAAAACAAGCTGAAAAAGATGTTAACAGGTAAAAGGGAAAATAATAAATAAAGAAGCATAGTAATATGGTATGGCAAAAAATAAAAAGTCAGGGTAGAAGGGAGGGGAGGATATAACAAGTAGAGAACCTTTTCATTGATCTCCAAACCAAGGAAGTTTAAATCTTGCTTCCTTCTAGCCATTTCAAGAAGAAAGAGCCCATTGCCTGTAATTTAGAGCATATGTCATGGAAAAAACAGTAACAGAAGTTCTATTTATTTTATTCTGCTGAGTCCCTTGCTCCCTCTTCTTCTATAACAGAATTTGGGAATGTTATACAACAATTTTATGGTTAAAAGAAAATATATGTAATGACAATATGTTCACATCAACTGTTAATGTATTTTATAGTACTTGAGAACTAACAAATATGTTTCTAGTCAGAAAATTTTATAAGATGCACACATGCATGCATAGTCACAGTGAAAATTAATTTAAAAAGAAAATATACCACTTCCTATATCAACAACCAGAGATTGAGCTGGGTCAGAGTAAATGCTGTTCCAGTTGATTTCAAAAGGGTATCCCTGCAAAATGTAACTACCATAAGCAGTAACAATATCATTGATGCAGAATGTTTTCACACTTTACGTTGCTTAAAGCAAGATCAGATTTATCAGCATGATTAAAATGGAATACTAGAATCAACTGTTTACAACAACAACAAAAAAAGAGAAATACAAAAACAAAAGAAAACAAAGCATAATAATGTTGTATTTACTTGGAATCTAAGGCGCACCCAATAAACTGAATATAATCTCAAGAAACTGAGTCATCTCCAGAATTCTAATGGCAAAATCCATACAATTCAAGCATAAGAGGCACACAAGATAGTTTTGAAAATTAATGTTTTGAGAGTATACCGCTTTTCTCTCCTGAAATATATAGTTGAAGAGCGGTGTAAAGAAATAGAGTTTATTAAGGCATACCCTGTCAACAGCCATAACACCAGGCAGCTTTCTTCCTTTGAGAAATTCCCATAGAACTGAAGCATTCTCAACCATATTTATCAAGGACAATGAACTTTTTTCCTGTCTCACCAGTTTGCTTGCCATAGTCCCAACAACGGTTATTTCACAGCTGTTTTGGCTTAGTTGTTCAAGTATTCTTGTCAATTTAGATGCCCCATAGGTGTATTTACTTGAATCAGTAAATTTCACAGGACCAATCCAAATTATTTTCTGTAATGGATTCACAGAAAAAAGTTACGAGATGCCTTTGTTACATTTCAAAATGGATGGATAATCCATTTTCTTAAAATGAAAAAAAAAACCGTTATCCAAACCAATATCTAGAGTCATTGCTTGATGTGATTACATGTGCAAATTTGAACTAAAATTAGCAGAGATAAGATGCAGGCGTGAAATGCCCATCTTAAAAGATTCCCTAGAACACAAATGATAAATCAACCCAAATGTCGATAGTTATCTGAAGATACTTGAATACATATTAAGAAAATAAACCAACTGTAGCTCATGCTTGATGTCTAGTCTAGGTATAAATAAATTGCTACTGTACCTTACAATTTGTAAGCATAGAACAAATTTCTTCCAATGATGCAGGTCCAAGGTCAACAGGCACCCAACCTAATCAAAATCAAATTTGGATCAATTTTATTTACTGAATAAAGAAAATCTCTGATTGAATATCCAAGTAGCACAACCCCATTATCAATTTAAAGAAAAGCTCACCATCCGAAATTTCATGAGAAGGAAATACTTGCAATTGCGTTGGATCACATTTTTTTCTGCACCAAAAATCTTTTGGGTACAGAATCTGCACGTTTCTATCTCGAGCAAGTCTCACTATATCTAGAGCTTCATTAAATGCCTTATGGTCCACTAAATTACGAGGAACAGATACTCCTAATGCATGCATTACTTGAAATGACATCATTCCCACAAATACAAACCCTTGACATCTGGAAGCTAAAAACTGAAAGGAAGCTGCTTTATCATAGAGATTACCCCCTCCAAGCTGGATTGCAAGAGAAACAATCAGTGAACAAATTTATCAATAAAAGAACATGAGCCTTTCTTGAATGGAAAATTATTTATTATATCTAATGCTATAGTAGCAGAGTAGACATACAATTGCTACATATGGCTTCCTGCTTTCCTCTGCAAGATTCTTCAGCAGACAAAGCCTCTCCTCAAAGTGAAAACCAGCTATACAGACATAGCAGAAACGGGTGACACCAACAGTAGATGCTAGAACTTTATGAGAGTTGGAGAAGGAGTCATTGACAAAAATATCAACTCCTGACGATAATACTCTAGCAAACTCCAAACTATTAGCAACTTCCTCTTTGATATTAGAAAGATTCTCAAGAAGAAGGATATTCTCTTTCTCAAGGCCATTAGTCTTTGATAGCTTGTTAAAAGAACTTCCATGAAGTGGAACAACTTGTATTTGAAGAACTTCTGATACGAAATCTATAGCATAGAGATTATCAATTATCCAACATGTAAGCTTCCATACATAAAATAAGTCATTTGTTAATTCCATTGCCCACATTGATTACATTTTTTATTTAAATAAATTTTTTCTGTCTTTCCTTCTCTTAATAAACTAGTGTTGCTATAAGCAGTTCATATAATGGCATAATAGCCGAACTTCACCATGGCAACTGGAAACTAAAAACAAGGGTTAAACAAAAAGCCTTTAAGAAAGTACCTGCGACTGACTCTATGTGAAATTCTGGAGTATTCATATTCCAATCACTGACCAAGATGACATTTGCTCCAGCTTCATGTAAATATTTAATCGTATATGTTGCATTATAAACTGATTGATTCTTCTTGTCACACTCTCGCCTGAGCAATATGTTAGAATCAAATCTGACCATGGCAACTTTTCCAAAAAGCTCCTCCCTAGGAAATTCTCTAAGAGTTCGTATATGAGGAATACCATTCAACTCTCCACCATTACTAAAGTAAATCTAACAGTAAAACCATAAAATTTAGAGCCAAAACAAAATAAACAATCAATAGCACCTTTCATGAAAGAATATGACAGCCAGGCTTAGCCCACAATGACAATCTTTGAGACTTTTACATTACATAAATTCTAACTGGTTATACTATATGACATCAATATGATTTATGTCATTGACTCTTTATTTTCAGAATTAGGACAAAAATTACAAAACTCATACCACACAGAAAGAAAGGAAAAACTTGAGATACAAATAACTGAAACATATTTAGTACTAAATTAATGCAATAACCATTAAGCATGATTTTTTATGTATATAATATCAATCTTGGGCAGACACCCCGCCTAAGCTTTTGGAATATTTAGTTCTTGTGGTATCCAAACCTTTGCAAGTAACAATGACTTAGGAATTCATTCCTTGTAACCCTTGTCCTTCATAATTAGAGTTTCAACGCAGGGTATGATAGGCTGTGCTTTGTTTGCACTTCTCGTCCAAACTCCAGAGGACTTTCACACAAGGGGTCATGTTAGATATTAGATCCAATGCCTTAAGCTTTGAACAATTATTAGTCCATGACAGAGTATGGACGATGATCTTGGGGTCAGGAGTTAGATACTACACAACCTTGCCCTTCAAAATTGAATGTAATTTCAACACAAGGTATCATGGGCTTGTGTTTATACATTTAGAACAGTTGGTAAGAAAGAGAAAAAATACATCTGAGTGACAAAAAAGAATCCTAAAGTTGCTCAGAAACACAAAAAATCTGTCCATTTTCTTTCATATCATTCATAGAAATCCAACAACCATGATTAGAGCACCAAAGAGAAGACATAATAATGCCCATTAGCTAGTGCCTCCAGAACTTATGCATTTACTTTCTCTCTTTCTTTCTGACTTTCAACCTTTCATTCCCTTCCTACATAGTTATATCAGTTATCAAAGTGAAGAAAATGCTGGCATTTCCTCTAGAAGTATACTTATTGTATTAAATTTCAAACATTTGATCAGCTACATTATAACATGCTGAATCCTAGAATGGTGTGAAATATCAGATTCATAACAAACAATTGTGACACAAAAGGGACCTAGAAAGTATATTACCTCATGGTTAACTGAGTTTGCAACATGATTTGCTAACTGCCCACTGCCTGTCATAAAATAACATCAAATAAAAAACAGTAATAGAAAACAGAAAACAAATTAATTTACTTTTTTGGAAAAAGTTTCGTTAAGTAAAACAACCTTGCCAAGCCAGTGGGGCACCATTATACTTATGAAACTTGCCAAGATTTCCAGTATGAGAACATGTTTTTTGCTTAAACAACTTGGGGAAGTCATTGGGATATAATTTGTTTAAGAAGACAGTTCCGTGGAGAAGATTCACAAGGTGGCCCATCATCAATTTCCCAAGATTGAAGCTGCAAGTTGTAAGAGCAAGCAAACAACCAATGAAAATTGAGTAAAAGAGAAGAGAATAATAAGAATAAGAGATGGTACAATACATCATCCACTAACTCTCAGAAGCATTTTACAGACACACTCACGCAACTATTGAGTTGAAAAATTAATACAATCAGCATTTGGTCACAATGAACTTATAAAATAAAAATAAAAAAATATTTATAAAAACTATTCCACATTTGAGTAAATATTCCTTGTTAATAACGAACCAAATGAAAATCTGTGTTGTGGGTTTAAGATAGTTTTCAATCTTTCCAACGTTGTTGTTTGTTTCTCTTATATAGTTACCATTACCACTGAACAACACAAACAAGAAGCGAGACACTGATGAAAGTGTGTGTTAGAGGAGAAAATCACCTTCGAAAGAAACTGCACTGTCTCGTTTCCGCTGTCGCCGAGGGAACGGTGATTAAAATGAGATGATACCACTTCAGACTGTCGTTTTGGTTTTAATCAAAAAAAAAAAATTTTACATAAGTTTTAATCAAGTTTGCTCCTTTCGAAAACTAAATAAATCAAGTTAGCTGAACAGAAATAATAAAATTTAATGGCACTTTTGTTTAAAGATAAATGCTTATCAGTGTAATTTTTTTAATCTATGGAATCGAATTGAAGTTATTTTTAAATTATCTGAGTTTGACTTATTAATTGTTCATTAAACTCATTTGTGTAATTAAATAAATTAAACTCAAATTTGATTATTCAAATAAATTATGTTCAAATTTTTAAAAAAAATAAGATTTTTTTTTATCAAATCATTGGTTGTTCTCACAAAATATTTTTTATTATCCTTGAATTCCAACTAAAAATTCCTTTCCACGTTCATTAAGTATGTATTTAAATTGGTAGTGAGTTGAACTCATCATGATATTTGAAAGCAACATATAATTATTTTTGTGTTGAAGTCACCATGATTTTTATAATATTGAAATGTTAAAGCAAAAACATATTACAAATAATAAAAATAATTAAATTAGAAATATTTAATTATATAATATGTATAATTAATTATATTTGATTATACTAATTAATTATTATGTAATTATTTAAATAAATATATCATAAAATATAATTTCTATCAAAAAGTTCACCACTTGAACCAAAGAGTTCCATAAAGGAATCCGATCTACAGATTTCTTTGATTAAAATAGTTTGACTTATTACCTTCCCTGTATAGCTAGATAAAAGCCTCAAAATCTCCATTTTGTTTCTAAAAAATGGAGACAGCTGCATAGTATTCTAATTTTATTGGATTAATAGTAAGAAGCTAGGACAACTAATTTCTTTCATAGTTAAGGCTTCTGCATTAGGATGTTCACGATTTGAATTTTATAGCAAGTACTATATCATGTGTCTGAAAATACATGAGCAAGTTTTTTAACTATCATTAATGCAAAAATAATTAAATTATATAATATGTATAATAAGGGTGCGATGTCGTGTTGTTTTCTAAGATATATACAAATTTGAATTGTATTTGCTATTACCCAAATATTTTTATCATATTGTTATCTTTTTACTGACAATAAAACATATTTTAACTTTTTAAACAATATATTCACCACCTAAACATTGATTTCTTTAACAACAAACATTAATAAATTGAATATGTATTTTATTATTTACTTATTTATAAAATGTGCAAAAGCAACCGAGTTACCGGTGCAAAGACACGGGTTTTAGACTAGCTTTTAGCTATTTGTTGCTTCCAAATATAATAGTGAGTTCAACTTGTAACATTAAAAAAAAAAAATCAATTATAAGAATTTAGAAATATTACTATTAGAAATAATAATGATAGCTTAGCAAGGAGTTAATTAAATTAATAGAGTTATAATAGATTATGATTAAAGGAAAAATGAAAAAAAAATGAGAAAAGAACTCAATTTTGGTTAGAACTAGTGTAATACCTCGTGCCTGCATGGGTATTGTGTTTATAATTTATTATTTTCTTATATTATTTTTTATAATATATTTATCAATTATTTTTAAATTTCATATATGTTAGTATATATATATATATATATATATATATATATATATATATATATATATATATATATATATATATATATATATATATATATATATATATATATATATATATATATATATATATATATATATTCAAATAGTTTTATATTATAAGTATCTTATTATTAAAAAAAAAAAAGATTATGCATAGAAATGACAATGAATAGGACGGGTGCAAGTAGTAGTCACCATTTATTTGTCTCACTGGGTAGATACTTATCTTGTGTTCGCTTGTTACCCGCACTATACTAGTTAAGCCTCCGTAAACTTTACTTTTTAATATCCAAGGATATTTGCAAGTACACATGGATATTTTTACAAAAATAAAAAATAGGTTAAAATATATTAACAAACATTTTTAGTGTAATTTTTCTTTATTTTAATATTTTCTTGAAAAAATAATTTTAATTGTTACAACTTACAACTAAAGGTATTCAAATATTCTACCACCTACATAATTAAAAATGCCCATGAATAATTTTAAATAAATAAATAAATTTTGTGAACTTTAAATAAAATTATCTAAAAATTACTCTCTAAAATATAAACTCAAATAAAAATATACTAAAATATAAGTTCAAATAAAATTATATTCCAATACGTATGTACTAATTTAAAGTATTTATAATGAATATTTACGTATTTAAGTTTGGTAAAAAAAATAAAAAAATAAAGGATACTTAAGTATTTTAATATTAACGGTTAATACGTATGTGCAAGTACGAGCTAGTATCATCATATTTGGCATTGTTCATTAACAAACAGATAGTTAATATATATATATATATATATATATATATATATATATATATATATCCAATACTTGCTAGGATCCACTAAAGACACTCATTTAATATAATCTTATCAACAAATATCCATATGGCAAATAATAACTTTCATTGTTTGTGATTTATATACACTGGGAGACCCGCAGATTTCTTTGTTTTGACACTCCAAACAAATTTCTTTATCAGGCCCACAGAGACCGTTAGTGGGAGATAAGTTTGTGATTTTTATTGTTTTAAACTTTAAATTCACTTACTATTATATATTGTAATGATAATTTTTAATAATGTTTAATTTTTACACGATGTGCAAAAAAAGGCACAGGTCATCCAGAAACAAAATATTGCCCCTCACGTATTGTCTTGTGGGGGTTATGAAGATCTATAAAACAGGTTGATGGAGGAGAAGAAAAAGAAAAAAGTGGAGGAAGCTGCTTAATCCGGAAGCACTTACACCGTGATTGATCCTGCATCTCTCATTAGATGGCACATGAAGTGGAAGATGACTTGCACCAAGAAAACTGGGCAAATAACGTCTAAGGTAGCAAAGGAAATTGTTGACAAGATTGTAAGTGACTTTCAATTGTTAATTGCAATTATTTATGTTTATTGTGTGATTGAGTAAACCAATAAATGTGTTCCTTACAAGATTCGTTGGAGGAGCAGGTCTCACAGGGTTTCTTTGTCACCCATGAACATCAAGATGTACTGACTGCTGTCATTAGGCAACTAGAACACCCTGGTCATGTGCGTGCTACTGGAGCCGATGTGACGATCAAGCAATACTTACGACGATCAAGCAATACTTTAAAGTATCCAATTTTAAAATTTTTATAAGTGAAAGGGCTGAAAAAAGGACGCTTTGGGAGCTGAATCAGTGACATCCATTGAGCCTTCTCTTGAGGGCAACTGCAAAAGTAGTGTAAAAAGAGTTTGGGCATGGCTGACACCAAGCTATACGAGCAAAGTACACGGAACGCTTGCATAGCCGCCCACCGGTTCGAATGAAGCAGCGTCGGAGCCATGTTGAGTATGCGGAGCACGCCCATCGTGAAGTTGTCAAACAAGACTCTTACATGTAGATCACAAAATAGGCAATCATCATATAAAAGAAGTCTATTCATCCCCTCTCGATTCATGTACATGAACTCTGCGGGCGGTGTGGCATCCGACCTGATCGTGCGAAGAGTGATCGGGCACATCTTTGGATCCGTTATGGTACTGATCGGTAGCAACCTATGAGGTTGATCGGGTACAATTCGTGGTTGTACTGGGAGAAGTAGATGCCTACCTCTCTGTCAACTCACATGTACTCCAGAAGCGTGATAGGGGGAGGCGGACGCTTTTCCTTCAACACTGGGCGCTTCTTAGGCTAAGAAGTAGCCCTCTGGGAAGTCCTCACTTCGGCAACGGTGGTCACCACTAGAGTAGCAACGCTTTCAACCATGTTTTTGGTCGTATTCATCGGAAGCTGGATCAAAAAGGCCAAAAGGTCATTAGACCCCTCAAATGCCGAGAGGTCACTCGAGCTAGAAAAAATCGATCCTAAGGAGTAGGAATTAGATGACACATCAAAAACTACGTCATCATACCCTCGAACCTCAAACTCGCCTCCAATCGAGTCCCTCAATGACGAACCTTCGACCGACACCATTATTACGTACCTCAAAAAAAGAATTGATTATTACACTACTCAGTTGAGAGCAAAGAATACTATTCGGTTGAGAGCAAAGAAGCAGATATCAAGTCCAACCATCAACATTTCCCCACTATTCGTTTAACACAAATCTATGATCGAGATCCCACGACGTTTCGTAAACTAAGGGAACATCTAACACATCCAAACCGAGTACCCCCCCCCCCCCCTTCGGCCAAGTATCTGCATATTTCATACAGAATGTCTCAACCCTTAACATATACGAACAACAGGAACCACTCAACCGTGATTATCATCTATAAACCCACTTAAGGATAATTACTTGATTAGAAGTGTCGAAACATGATTAAAAGGTGTATTACACAACTGGTAATTAGGATGTGCAGACCCATAGACCTGAAGCCCAGTAAGGTCAACATAAAAAGGGATGAACCCCCGAGGTAAAAGGACTTATTCATCCTCAAATATTCACTATATACCATTAACATCTTTGAGTTAAACCCTCACTTGAGCGTTAAAGTGTCTTTTGCAGGTATCCCTCCTCGCTCTTCCGGACACTCATGCACTCGAGACTTCAACAAGAAACTACAGGCAGAAGACCCTTCGACAAAAAGACAGGCATTTGGTCCATTTGATACAAGAATATTACAAAATACATTATTTTAATTATGAAGAATAGTAAAAATAGGAACATAACTCATTTAATGTTCTACCCAACAAGCATGCATGTATCTTGCTATTGAAAAATCTATCATACTCTATCTTCTCTATTATCTCTAAATATCCTACCCATGATCATGATCTAGGGAATCAAATTCGTTAGTACTTACCACCACAAACCATACTAAGCTGTCGAGACTATGACCTTGTATGTGCTTTTCACAGTTCACATACATAAAGCCTTTTTTTTTCCTCCACACCTTATTCCAAAATCCCTTTATATAAATTATAGTACAAAGTTCATGCATTGATGTTCCCCAATTAGCTAGGGCTGCCTCCCCTTCCTTACGTGTAAGTCACTAAATCTAAAACATTCTAGTAGACACCACACTTTGTTACAGACCAGTCCAGTGTGCTTTAGAGGCCAACCGAATTCCAAACCCTTTTGCATTCAATTATGAGTACTATGAAGGTGATGGTGCATGATCATGATTGCCAATCTGTAATAAGGGTCCTACGCTACACACTTTGCTTCCAAACTCTTCTTCCCATAACACTAGGCAATTGGGGTTTTAGGATTGGGATCAGAGGGTGCAAGGCTTTACTTGTGCCCACCATTTTTGTGAATTGCTCTTGAGAAAGGTTGATAATACATTTTTTATTATTATTTTAAATTTATTGAAAATTATAAAATTTTATGAATCTCATTTTTTTCAACGACTCTCACTCCTATTTTTATAATTTTAATTATTAATAAAAATTATACCAAAAAATATATATTATTACGGCACATAGCAAGCAGAAATATAAGATTGGTTGGAATGTTGGATGGTTAAGGAGAGAAAAAAAAATTACAAGTTTGATATTCTTTCTGTTGATAAAAAATTAACAAATTAATAATTAGTATTTATTTATAAAAAAAAAATAACAATCCGAAGAGCATGTATTTTGTGTGTAAAGGGACGAGAAGGGGCAGGGAAGGGACAGTGAAAAGATCTATGGATGGGGCACTCTTGTGTATTATTGGTCCATCTCGATTTTGGCTCAAGATTCCTAAAATTGTAAATGGTTGTTCCACTTTTGGTTTTTCTTCACATGGCAAGTGGCCAGAGATGGAAGTGAAAAGCATATTAAATATTATAAGAAAAGGGTAAGGAAAAGAGTTGACAAGGATATGGTGGCTCTTTTGTTTTAATCTCCTCTCATGTAATGGCTGGGCCATTGACTTTGAAAAGATAGATAGGATAGGATCGTAGGATAGATTTCACTTTGGTAGGAATAATAATTAATTAATTTAAAAAACATATTTTACTGTTTATCTTTATCTGTAGGATAATTGATTAATATATGTTTGTTATTGTCTCCCGATTAACTTGTTCATTATTCGATTATCTTAACATTTAGCTTTGGACATGCTAATATCGTGAGATATTTTGCAAAATTAAAAAGGAATGGCTTAATAAAGGGAAAATCGTAAATATCATGATTGTACCCTTTAGTCGTTGTTTGCTGGACCCAATGATTAATACATAGGTGTCCATCCACTTTTAACTTCTTTATATTTGCATATTTGAGTCTCGGAATTATGTATCCCCTTATCATCTTTGGCATAAGTCATTAAGGGTTCATTGACTCGGTTGTCAATGGATCTGACCCAAATATCTAGTATATTATCATAGTTTATGTTCTTATCTAATCATGTTGGATCTTACCGCATTTCTTTATATCTTGTCTTTAAAAATTAAGTAGATACCATATGATAAGAATACTATAAAACCTAGGCTTGGCCTCGTAGACAAATAGATTATACACTTGTATGTTGTCGATAGACAACCTCAAACGTTAGAAAAAATCTATGCCAGAACAAGGATCAAAATAAAAAAAATTCAATAATTTTCTTAATATGTGTTTAGATAAAATAAAATCCAAAATGGTGTGTTTGAATATTTGTGCTGATATTATAAAAAATACAAAAATAAATCAATAGTTATTTCACGGCTTTTAGTTTTCCTTTTATCAACAAATGTTAGTTGTTAGTATTGTTAGTGGAGAGCTTTTTAGTTATTTATTACGTAATGAAAATACTTCTAATGATGGTATATTTTTTGAAATTGATATATAACATAGTGCTCAGTTAAAATATTAAATAAAATTAAGGGTAAATAATTATTTTTGTTTTTGAATGTGTAGAGCGCTGACAAATTCGTCTTTAAAAGATGCAAATTCAAATTTTAGTTCCCGAAAGTAAAAAAAATGTGACAAATTTATTCATCCATTAACTTCTGTCTATTACCGTTAATGAAAGTGTCTACGTGACACATTTATGAACAAATTTGTCAGTGCACTACACATTTAGGGACGAAAATGACTATTTACCCAAAATATAATTTAATTTTCATCTTTGCTTTTTTTTTAATCATTGTAAGCATAACATTAAAATAAACACTTAAAAAAAATAGAAAAACATGCATAAGTTAAAACAAACATAATAATAAGCATAATATTGATTAATAAGCATAATCTATATGTTGCTTTGAAATTTCTATTGTGACAACATTAGGTAGTGACAAAATAAAGTTGGGTTTCATTTTTTTGTAAGGATTAACTTAATGATTGTGCATTTTTATTTGAGTCTCATATTTTAGGTAAGGTACTATCACATTAGATGGATAAATTTGTCACACTTTTACACTTTTAAGGACTAAAATTTGAATTTTCATCTTTCGGAAATAAATTTGTCACTGCTTTACGCATTTAGGAACAAAAATGACTATTTACCCTAAAATTAAAGTTAGATCAAACTCACAAGACATTATGGTAAGCAAGAACGAATCTAGTGATTGAGCAGGAGATAAACTCTATACAATATTATGAATTTGAGTTTGTAAAAAAGAACTCATGGAAATAATTTTGGCCCAAGCTTTACTTACCTTTTGATTGAACTTTGGATTAGTCAGGGTCCCTTCTTCTTAATGAACCGTAGGATCAAGACAAAAAAAACACTTGTGGAAAAGCCTCATAAGAAAATTATGAAAAAAAATAATCATTTTCAGTTTGCAAAAGATATTTAAGAAAAATGAAGTTTGCCTCATTTCATTATCAAGCTAGGCACACCATTAACCTAAATAAATGACTTTGCAAATTATGTTCATATGCATGAATCATGATATTGCTAAAAAATAGCGACTGCCAAAAGTCATGATTAATCTCTGTTGGAGACCAGAACACATATAAAATGAGTATTCTTCTTTCAACATGGTTTATTCCATAAATATTAGAGTGAATGGTTTGATCCTTGTAGTTGATAAATAAAACCTCTTTGTTTGTTAATGTCTAATTTTTATCTATCATCTTATATAGTATTTCAACATTAAAAGATGCTATGAACAAAACCACATAAAATTACACAACTTTTATAACTTTTCGTTTAGTGGTTGATATATGATAGAGATAATTTTGAAGGAGACAAGTGAAAGAAAGGAGGACATTATTTCGATGGACCAATATTTTAAATGGTCTATAATGGACCATAAATCTAAGCCATTAGATTAATCTCATTCAATAGATCAAATTTACATCTTCTAAACCAAATAATAGCTCCCAAAAATCTCTTCCTAACTTCTTAGCAACCATTGCCGCCAACCATTGTAGGCCACCATCAGGAACCAACAATGTTTCATAAACTTCAATCCTTCGCCAATATGTTTCTCTATTTCCATGTGGTTTGATCATATTTTTTCTTGTTTCCCCTTTCATAATCAATATTTTCTCTGCCTCCAGATGAAATTTTATTTTGAAGCCATAATGAAAAGTGAATATTATAGATTGTGAACTTATAGGGGTGCGGAGGTGTAGTCAGGTAAAAGGGGGTTGGATGGGTGTGTTGAGAATCTTATAGCTTTTTCACAATTTCCTCACTTGAATTGGATCTTGAGTTAAATCAATAAATAAGAAAAAAAAACATTTGATTATGAATGGATTTGGAATTTAATCAACGTGAAGATTTATTAATTGTTTTGTAAGAAGCATTGAATTGGATTTTACTAGAGTTATGGAGAACTTGTGATGTTAATCACTTGGATGTTGATGTTCTTTTGTCTCCTTTGGAAGTGTCTTCTTGCTAGATTGAAGAAACAAAGTTTAGATGGGTTCAATCTAAAGTGATATAACTCAATGAGCCCATTAAACTGCCAACATATATGGATTTAATGAGCGAAAACCAATTTTGATTTGATCCATTAGGGGATAATAAGAATCCTAATAGGTTAAAACCTAAGACATGATTATGGTTCCCAATACATCAAATCAATAAATAATTTATCTTCTATTTATCTGAAGAGAAAACGAAAGTCTCATAAGAAAGAAAATGATTTAGTTGAGAAAGATCATTAAACCAATTATTCATGACCGCGGTAAGATTCCGCTGCGTGTTGATCAAGCTCTATGAATCTAGGTAATACAACATAATATAACGTGTTTTAATATTCATTTAATATCTTATAAGGTTTATTAAAAATTCCAACAATAAATTTATTTAAATATATTTGATTGACCTCCTGAATAATTAAATAAGCTCATGTATATGACTTTTCAGTTAAACAAAGAAAAAAAAAGAGGCAATCTAGTTTTGTTTTCAAATAGTTATGTTAGGATAAAAAGACAATTTGTTTCTAAAAAAAAACACATACTGCACTTTCTTAATTTGTTGACCTTTTGAACAGATAGTCTATGTACGTTACGACTTTCACTTTTGAAATATATAACAAATTCATAATTAAAAAGATGCAAAGATCGTATTCAGAGAGTGACACATTTTTTTTAATATAATACAATTGAGAGACACATACATGATACACCAACATTTTTTTATCAGTATGAAATAACAAACAACAAGAGAAAACTAGGAACACAATTCCTATTGCACCAGCCAATTGATACACCAACATTTGTTAACGTAAGTGGATTTAAATTTTAATTTGCTCGTTTTAGCTACAAAGTATGGAAATATTTGAATAATTTTTTTAATATATTTCATATTTTACTTAATTAAACAAGTTAAGTTAATAAAATAATTTTATTTAAAATTAAAGTTCTCTCTCCTCTTTCTTTTCTCTCTTATTTTGAGTTTTTTTATTCAAATTTCTCTTTCTTCCTTAACATACATATATCAAATTTTTCTGCATCCAAAAAAAGATGCATGTTAAATTTCTCTTATTTTTATCCATCTTACACCCAGCAAAGCAAGTCATTTCATTAACAACCATATTCATAAGTCTTTTCATTAACAACCATATCCATGCCTCTTAATCCAAACCTTTCTTTTCGTATAATGGAGATAAGGGAAAAGAAGAAAGATAATCAAATTTTGGAAAAAGAAAATATTTTTTTTAAAATTGAGATCAATTTAGAAGATAGAATGCTTTAAAAATTATTTAATAAAATAATTCAACCTATCATCTAATTTGTTTGCATAAAACATAAATTTTATGTCTAAATATTTTAATACGAGTAAAATTAAAATTAAAATTAACTCGCGTTATCAAACTCTGTCTCTCTCTGCCTCTATATGTATATTATAACTTTAAATTTTAATTCACAAATAAAAATGCAACAAATGTCACCTTGTTGTGCTAATAAAGAAATCTTGCTGAAGATTTATTTTGTGACTTTATTTAAAATTATTTGAGTGACGTTTCGAATAAAACAAGTTTCTGTAATGTTGTCGCGTTTTCAGCTAGAGAAAGAACAAAAATATTGTTTTCATAAATGAAATAAATGGTGGTTGCTAATTAAATGTTTAATATTAATCCACACATAATATGGCCATATTACTGTCAACGCGTTTGTATTGTATGTATTGATATTTGATATCAAAGATCATTCCAGAGATTATGTGACTTTTAGTAATATTTTTTTATTTAATATTTAATAAAGATATTAATAAAAAAATTTGGTAATATTTAAAAAATGTCGTCAAATTATAAATAAATAATATTATTTATTCATAATTTGATATTTTTTTAATGTTATCAAAGATTTTTAGTAATATTTCTATTAAATGTTAAAAAAATATTAAAAATCACATATGTAATAGTGAATATATATATATATATATATATATATATATATATATATATATATATATATATATATATATATATATATCAAGAAGTTCTTATTAGTTTTTTTTTCTTTCAGAAAGTTGCTTCTTTATTAAAATACTTAGATAAACAACTTTAGTAAAAATACTTAGATTAATATCATAACATATGAAAACAAATAATAACCATTCTTGAATCATGATTAAATAAAATAGATGGTAAAAATTAAAATCTAAGTATAAATATTTTAGAAGATCACCAATATTATTATATCCTTATTCCTGTATGATAATGATGGGCTAGTCAGAACACTTAAAAAGGAGACGATAATAATAATAATGATGATGAGAGTATTTAAGATAAAAAATAACTTAAATTAAATTAAGTTTAACTTGGGTAGATAAGAATTGACTCATCTCAAAACTTTGATATGAATTTTTCTTTTCATCTTAACCCGATTCTATTTAACATGTTAGCTTTGTTGATTTTAAAATTATAATCATTTAACATTTTGTATTTATTTATTTCATAAAAAATAATTAACAAGAAATTAATTATAAATTTAATAATATAAAAATATTATATATATATATATATATATATATATATATATATATATTATTGCTAGCTTTGAAAATAAGTTGAGATCTTTGTATTTACCCTTAATATATAGCTATCATTGTCTCGATTTTTTTTTACTTTCATATTTATAAAAAAATTTAAAAAAGAAGAAGAAAAAAAATATGAAAAAGTTTAGGCGCGGCATTTACTTGTATTTTTATTTTTTGTTTTTTCTTTTTAATTAAAAAAACTGTCCATTTATATTTTTAATATGTTTCCTATTTGTACATGTATGAAAGATTGAAAATAAATTTTTTATTTCTCTATTTTCTATAAAAATATTTGAAAACAGGAAACATATAAAAAAAGTAAGATAAAAAATTTATAATTTAAAAAAAAACAAAAAACGAAAGTACAAGTAAATGTTCCTTCATTTTTCATATTATTAACTCAATGAATAATGCATTTGGAATTTTTTAAAAAGAAATTGAAAAACGTATTATTCAAAGACAGAGATAGAAGTTATAGATTACGAAACATGTCTGTATCATCAAGAAGTTAGTATTTAATAAAGATATACTATCTATATAAGAAAAATTATAATATATTACCTTACACATTTTTCGGTCACATCGTGTCATCCTCTTAAAAATCAATTTTCAAACATGTAATAAAAAGAAACAAATAATTTAATATTTGTTCCATCATTAGTTTTCCAGGTATTAAATGCAGATGTTTTATTCATAGAATACTTTTTTATCATTTTTTTTACCAATACGAAAACTAAGAAGAACTAGAAGATAAAAAAAATGATGTAATAAACAAAAATAAAAATAAGAAAGAGAGGCTCGCATAAATTTTGTATAATTTGTTTTTAAATGTAATACATCAGTAGATCATTAAACTAATTGGGAAATTTTAATTAGATGATTAAACTAAAAACATTTTTATTTGGATCAATGGAGTTAGTAATCAATCATATATTGTTATTTTTTCGATAGTTTCAAGTCCGGATAAATTAATTTTAAGAATTCAATTATAAAAATGGTAGAAAACGAATTATTTAAATATTTTTTAAAATTTAAGGAATTAATTAAAAAAATTAAAAAGTTATGAGAAATACTATATAATATATTGAACCCTTATTTTATAAATACAATATTTTTTAGAGTAGTTAAATTATTTATATAATATTTTTATATTATTATTTTTCTATTTCTTTACATCATTATCTATTATTTTATCCGATACTTCTCTCTCCTCTATTTTTTTTTGTCTTTAATATTTTTTTTTATATAAAAAAAATGTACAAATGCAATTTCTCTTTTTTGTTTTCTCAAGGTTCTTAACCACCGCCCTGGCTTTTGAATTGAATCAGTCTATGGTCTTCATCTCTCTGCCACCCTCTCCAACAAAACCAACCTTTGAATCTTTCTTCATCAAACCACTCTATCATTTCCATTTCCAAAATCTCAATCTTTGAAACCCAAATGCCACATTTTTCTTTCTCACATCACACACTTTCTCCCTCCCCTCTCATCATATCCCTTTTCTCTTGTCCCATTGGACCATTGAAAATAAAAAACCTTGCAAACTTTGATTTCATTACATACATATCTTATCACAATTCAAACCACCTTACCATCTTTTTTTGTTTTTTGAACACCAACACTTGTTCTATTGCAGTCTTTGGTTGGCATTGATTATTGATTAAACTAAATTGACTTCAATTTTTTGCTATCAACTTTTTGAACCTTTTTAATCCAAAAACATATACCCTTTTGGGTGAACTTCCCAATTTTTTAGAATCCTGGTGTGAGTGGTTTTTTTTTTTTTACTTTTTATTATTTGCTCCAGTTTTTATCACAAAGGGTTGGATTGAATTGAATTAAATGGTTGTTGAGATTTGCTCAGAAAACTGTGGGGTGTCAATGACAATGAGTCCAAGGATTTCATTCTCACATGACTTCTCCCAATCGGATGTCATCCCAGTTGAGAAGCACCCTTTGAGATCAAACTCATCTGGCTTGAACTCAAGCATGGACTTTGATTTCTGTGTTCGTGAAAGCTTAGAGCTTGAGTCCTCTTCAGCAGATGAGCTTTTCTCACATGGGGTTCTCCTTCCCACACAAATCAAAAAGAATAACATCAACAACAACAATGCTCTTTTGAAGCCAAAAAGTCAACTAGCACCACCACCACCTCAACCTCAATTACCACCACCCTCGAAAGCTATTTGTGACAGTGCTTCTTCCACCACCAGAAAAAGCTCAAAGAAAGAGAGCCACAAAGATGGCAAGGAGTTGAATGATGAAGTGAATGAGAAGCAAAGTTCCAAGTCATTTTGGAGGTTCAAGAGAAGTAGCAGTTGTGGAAGTGGATATGGGAGTAGCTTGTGCCCTTTGCCACTTCTATCAAGAAGCAATTCAACTGGGTCTTCACCAAGTGTTAGAAGGATACCACTTTCAAAAGAGGGTCATCATCATGTTAAGCAAAATTCTCAGAAACGTTCTTCTTCCAGCACAAGGTTTTCTCAGTCTCACTCCTTGGCTTCACACAATCATCAAAAGCCTCCATTACAGAGGAGTCATGGGTCTCATGCTAATGGTGTTAGAGTTAGTCCTGTTCTCAATGTTCCTTCTGCAAACCTTTTGGGTTTAGGCTCAATCTTCTCCAACAATAGAGACAAGAGCAAGAAGAAGTAATTTTACCAAAGAAAAAAAAAAGTTCAATTCTAATTTACAGTTTTACTAATTTGCAAATGAGTGGGGTCTACCCTTTTATTATGTGTACTTCCCAGGTTTACGATCATGTGATTAGGAAAATTTGGTGTAGAGTTTTGAAAGGTAAATGAAGTGGTTTGCATCAAGAAGACAAAGTGATAAAGAAAAGATGTGTGTGTGTGTGTGTGAATAGCATGGACAAGCAATGATTCAATTCAGGCACATGATTTGGGGGCACAAAATGTCAGGAATATGTTGCTTTCATGGCTGTCCCTTCCTAGTGTTTTATTTCTCTCTTCTTTTGTTCTTTGGTCACACAAAGTGTAAATACATTGATTTAACTTTGTGTCCCTCTCTTGCTTTTTTCTTTTTCTTCTGATTTTCTCCAATTCTGTATGAATCTAAGATTAAACGGGAAAAAGTTGATGGTGCAGTTATAACTTGTAAGTGATTCTCTTCTGCTTTTGGTTGTGATTGTCCTGTATGGGTTGTTTTTTTTTCCAACAGTGACAATGAGAATCCAACCTAGAATCGATAATAATATTTAATAATTCCAACTACCAGGCCGACTCTAGGAGGTTATTCTGCATGGATTGTTTAGTAACAATAAAAATGTTTTCAGACGTAGATATGTGAAGTCTAAAAAACATAGAGCTAATTGAATATTAATATTAAAAAGCACAATAAATCATTGTATTGAATACATTAATGGGATGAAGGGTGTTCCTTTTCTGTTGATTTGTTTTGGCCCCTCTTTGCTTTGTGGTTGCTGTTTGTTCTGGTGATCAACTTGAAGGTGACATGACTATGATTATGATCAGTGGCCCCTGGTATTTCCAGAGCCATCTCCTTCTCTTCAATGTTTGCCAACCTGGTACTGTATCTGAAATGGATTGATTTTCCACTACCCCGTTTTGGTTGCAATTTTGACCACTTTGAATTAATCAATGATAAAGTCAGGACTAGTGGTGAAAATTAAAGTTGAAATTGATGTCTCAAGGTCTCTGAAAAGATAACCGAGTATGGATATGATCTTAGTCTCTTAGGTGAACTTCAAACATTGAAAAGCTCCCCAACTTTAGTTGTATAATATTTGTGTATCTAACACAATTTTTTATTTGACGACCCTTACTGACGCTTGCTTTGTTTAACACTATTTTTAGTGTTTGTAATGCTTGCCACAGGTGCATAGTCATTAATGAATGATTCATGAAAAAAAAAAAACACAAATTTTGATTAAAAGATGAATGGCTGAAATTAGAGTAAATTACACGTAAGGTTTAAAGAATTATATATATATATATATATATATATATATATATATATATATATATTTTTTTTTTTTTTTTTTTGCAAAATCTACACATGTTTTTCTTGAGATTTAAAAAAATTACACATGTTTTCCTTCTATTTTTAAAACATACACAAATTTCTTAAATATTATCTAAACTTATGATACTGATAAGTCATATGCGTTGATAATTTTAATTAAAAAAAATTAAAATATATTTTTCATTCTTGTAAATATGAAAATATTTCAAATTTGTCACTGCAAAAAAAATTCTATTTTTCGTACTCAAAATTTATATATGATACTTTTCAATTTTTTTACATTACTTATATGTATAACCGATGTAAAAAAGTTAAAAAAAACTTGACACTTTATACAACAACATACTTGTAGGCTTAAATGTACCCGAAACTGGACTAAAAGGTAACATATTTAAATTTTGTGAGAACGAAAAATAGATAAAATTTATTGTAATTACGAATTTTAAATATTTTCATATTTATGAAGACAAAAAATGTATTTTAACTTTTTTTTAATTAAAATTGCCAACACACATGACTTGTTATTATCAAATGCTTAGACCACATTTAAAGAATTTGTGTAAGTTTTAAAAATAAAAGAGAGATATTTATGATTTTCTTAAATATCATAAGAGATATATGTAATTTTATTAAAACTCGAAAAACATGTGTATGTTTTTGAAAAAGAAAAAAATATGTCTAATTTTTTTAAATTTCATGAGCAACATGTATAACAAATTATGATGTTAAAATTTCAACCACCACGACTAGAACTCCATATTTTACTTTCTAAAAGTGCACCTAGTACTTTAAAGAAACTACAGGAAATTGTTTAGCTTTGGGGCTGGCTATTAAGTGAATTGGACCATAACCACCACAATTAGCACTAGTACGGTCGCAAGTAGTTGTCAACTTTATTTAAAAGCCAATCTATAAGGTTTCAATCTCTAACTCCTGTAGATATAGGGGGATACGCATCATAGAAGTTGTTAGAAAACGAACTTATATGTTGTGGTAAACGAAAAATGCTATAGCTAGCCTTTCTCACCCTAAACTTCGTCTATAAAGAAACCTCTCTTTTTCGGTCTTAAAGGATGTAACGATGTTGCTTGAGTTTTCATGTTATTAATGCACGCTCATCCAACAAGATGCATTCAAATCTCGTTGGTTGCAAAATGGAATGAAACTTTAACTCAGATATTAGTTCGTCAAAATTGCCCAATGTCAATACTAGCTAGCTTCGTGAACAAAAATGTTACTAATTTTAAAAGATACTATACCATAGAAGGAAAGTGTCTATTCACTAGTGTTGTTAGCCACAGCATCCATATATATATAGAGGACCCCTACCATCTGAGAATTAAAATTAACTAATTTTAGCCATACAAATGCAACTATATATACATAAATGGTTGAGATTAATTTTTAAGTCATTACTTTGGTGTGACTAATTCTCATCATATTAGTGTGTTATGTATTGTTTATGATATTGCATTTCATTTTATCACATTAAATAATTAAGTTTAATCTTTTTTTGCAACTGAAGTTTAAAGATCTTTTTACAAATTTGATATTTTTTTTAATTTAATGTATTTTTAAAAAATACTTTAATCCCTAATTAATTCCTAATCTTCCCAAAACTCAAACCCCATCCCCGTCCCAAAACACTTATTGTTGCAGTAGAGAGCAAATGCCTATAATTCTTTAGAATGGATTATTTTGTAATATTGTCTATGTCATGCACCGTCCAAACGTGATATAAATTGAGAAGAACCATGATCAACTGGATCAATATTCAAGGCCATATCAGTTGGAAAAGTTCTTTTTCACCCACTGATATAACCTTGCACTAGCAGTCTATTGAAACAAGACATTAACAAGATGAATCTTTCCCGTATGCAAAACATTTACCACTAGAGATAATATTGTTTGACAAGTTTTATTATAGATATTGTTTGATCCAATTTAAGTTGTCTTTTAATTCCATCACATTTCATATAGCTCTCAAATTCTAATAAAATTTGTTTTTGCTAATTTGTCTCCCCCGACTTTATTGAATATAGCATCACACAGACTAACCAAGTAACAATCATAGGTGATAATCTTATTACTTGATCCAATTAATTTACATCATCTTATTAATAAACGCACCACACCTACAATTAACTTTGTTGAATTTTCCTTTGATTTTCCAAAAGTCTAAACTAATCAGCATTAGAAAGGTAATGTTTGTACTTTCTAAACACGGTGGAAGAGAGAGGTTGGAGAAGGGGAAAAGATTAATTGGTCCCTAACGTGATGGCACCGAGCAAACTTAATAATTAGAAGATGAAAAATGTAAATTTTTGAGGTGTTTTGGGACAGGGATGTGTGTGATTTTCAGGAAGATTAGGACTTAATTAGGGATTAAAGTGTTTTTTTTAAATACATTAAATTAAAAATAAAAATAAAAAATAAAAATATCAATTATAAATAAAGGTCCTTAGGTTTCAATTGTAAAAAATGAAAAATTAAATCTAATAATATGATATGATAAAATAAGTCACATGACATTTTTGATTAAATAATGCATAATACATATCACTTATTTTAAATTCACAAGTAAAGGCTTAATTTTTATTGATGAAAAATATTTTTGATTCGTGCTTTTCCTATAGGCTATATGTATATATACACATAACGAGAGGGAGATCAAATTTGTTGTGCTTAAAAAGTTTGAGTCTATCATAGTTGTGATAAAACAAGAACGTGGTTTGTTTACATCTTTATGGATAAAGTTTTAGCGATTGAGTCAATACTTTTACGTGATCAGTTATAAGCTGACTTAGCACATTCAAAAAATTTCTCGACGGGGATCACCTGCATTGTAGTTCAAAAGTTTTACTGTTTGTTTACCCAAAATAAAATAAAATAAAAGTTATACTGTAATATATTTTCTCATGTAATAAGTTTTACTTTTTATTAAGATAATTTTCATTCGATAGTTGTTAAATGATATGAATTTTGCTAGGTCTATTGAGTCCTATTTCATGTTTTATAAATCTCACATAAATTTATTAAATAAAAAAAAGTGTGCCATTAACATTTTTTTTTATTGTTTTAGTGATGCTTTTTTCGGTCGTTCATATTTCTCATCATAAACACAAACACCTAATTGCTAATGGAAAAGAAAATAAAAGAATCAAATGGAGTTTTACAGGGTGATTGCTAATTTTGTACTTGTACTTTTAGTCACACATGTTTTTGTTGTAATTAAAAATATTTATTTTGTTTATACTCTGTTTTTTCTTCCAAGTTTTTTCACCTCTCTTATTTTTCACCAATTAATATTCTAAACAATAAAAAAAAATCTAACATTACAACTGTGTGGTCCTCGTTCTTCAACTAGGGAGGCCTTTTTACATGCTATCTTAATTAACAGGCGAAGATAAAAGTCAATAGTGTCATACCAAGATTTGAATCATCCAAGATTCCAAGTCAAATGTCAAAGAAAGGAAAATTAATCTAAGGAATACACCGAATACGTATCATAGTCAAAATAATACCCCACTTTCTTCCCAAAGTATTAATTATTTACTAGTGAACAAGTTCACGATACTACTAGTTTTTTTTTTTTTTTTAAAAGAGAAAATTATACTTACCGTGGTTTCTCGAGACTGTGCATAATTTCTGTGTTTTTTTTAACATTTACCGCAATTTTCTAGTAAGGTGTTCATATAATTTTTTAAAAAACAAAAAATGAGTTAGTGTAATGTATTAGAGCATTTATAATGCAAGTTGCTTATGTAATATTTTTCAACAATTAAGAGAGTTAATATGAGGACAGAAAAAGGAAGAATGTCGAGAGAGAGAGAGAAATGACAAAATCATGAGATGCCAGTATAATTTACTAAAGAAAAAGGATGACATTTTAAAAAGATAAAAAGGGAATTAAACATGGTAGTTGAAGCCAATACCTCCAACCTTTTATTTTCATAGTAGCATGTGATGCATGTCATGGACGTTAATATTGTAGTAGAGTTATTGGTCAACCACGTGGGTTTTCTGGTATGTATAATGTACTTTATACGGTGATGAGAATTTGGAAAGGAAACTCTTCCAATTGGAGGCACCTTGACCTTTGAAACCAACACAAACGCGTAGGACATGGATGGCCAACCCTGCAACCTATCAAAATCCAATTTCTTGAACAAAACAGTCCACTGGTTTTGTTTTATGTTGAGAATAGTCTCACATTGAATATTTAACAAATTTGATAAATGCTTATATAATTAGGTAGGTCACCCCATATGAACCGGTTTTTAAGAAACCTTTCGGATACTTTTATTTCACTATAAATTTAATAGTGTCTTTGTTACACTATAAATTTAATAGTTTAAGTGTGCATGTTTGGTCTGCCTTTCTAATCTGATTCAATTCCTCAAGTAATATATTTAGTAAGGGATAAAAAATTTCAAATGTAACTATATTCAAATCAAGAATTAATTTCATAACTAATTAAATGGATTAAAATATATATTAGATCCCACTAGTAAGTCAAAGATACTAAGTATCATGGTTAAAAAATAAATGCTTGAAAAAAAAAAGAAGCAATCAAATATTTCAACCATTTTACCTGTTTAATAGTTATTATACATATATTCATTCTATTACGAAAATTTTCTGTTTTTCTTATAAATTTAATAGACGATGTATGAAAAAACAAATTATTATTCTACAAATATAACATTTTTTTTGTGACATTCTACAAATGTAACATAGTCTCCAAGGTGAAACTAAAACTGTATGTTGACTCCTAATAATGAATTTATTGGTCTTCTTATTTATGTAGTCAATTATTTTATATTTAATTAATATAAAAATATCACTCACTTAAATATTCAATATATATATTTAAAATTTCCCATCAATTTAAAATATGGTGACGATATTATAGATTAAAAGTTCACTATAATTCATTTCATTAGAAGAAAAAAAATGATTTGTATGCTTTAAATACAATTCTTAATATTTTATACTTGTTCTGGACCCTTAGTAGGCTCCTTTCAACCCGATATTAAACCATATCCACCATTTGACCACCGTCCAACATCCCTTATTACTAAAGAAGCTTCCCGACAACACACAAATTGTTCTGTATATATATTAATGTTTTATACTAACATAATTATTTGTTAGTCTAATATATATCATATTGCTAATATAATTAAAAGTTTAATTTTACTAAAAAGAGCAATCTAATGCTATATCCACCGGTAGAAAGAATGGATATAACATCATATGTTAATATCGATTTTTTAAAAAATTGATGTTAACAAAAATATGGTGGCATATTTATAAATAACGCGAGTTCGTTAACGTCGGTTTTTCCAAAATCGACATTAACGAACTCATGTTAACATTGATTTTTATGAAAAACCGATGTTGTGTTAGTTAAATTAAATTTGTCTCTTTTCCTTCCCGTGCTCATTCTAAACCATCTCTCACTCTCACTCATCTTTGACGCTCTCGTTCTCGCTCGCTCACTCACCTCCCTCTTGCACTATCCTTCTTCTCAATTTCACTCTCACTCTCACACACTCTCTGCGGCGACACAATCACACTGTTCTCACTCTCACTCTCGCTATCATTTCGTTCTCGCACTCACGCTCTCGTTCTCACAATCACTCTTGCACTGTCATTCTCGTTCTCTCACTCTCACGCTCTCAGTCACTCACGAAAGGTTAGTCTTCTATAAATGCTTGTTTCTGTGTTTGGTTTTGATGGTGATGATAAGCGAGAAGCTAGGGCTCATTCTTGGTTTTGATGATTTCTAGTTCTCATTTTGATGTGCATATGACTTCTTGTTAATGTGCATATTACTAACATGAAATGCTTGCTTCTGTGTATGTTGCTGAAAACATGTGTTATTTTCTAGATATATAAATATTGATATTTGGACTTTGTGTATATTACTAACATGAAAATACTTGTTAATGAGACTTTGTGCTAGTATGAGAATTCTGCCATAGCCTTAGGCCCCCAAAATAGGAATATCATTGTTGGTTTTCAAAATAGGAATATCATTGAGCCATAGACTTTGTGTAGGTGTGAGAATTCTTGATTTTGCAAATTTATTGGTATCATATTGGTATGTCAAATGTATCATGCATTTTATATTAGTTGCATGGAATAAGCTCCTACATAAGCATGGTGCATAGTTAGTTTGTGAATGGATCACTTAGTGGATTTAGTTGGTTTGACAAAATCTACTTAATGTCATGTTTATATTGTAAATGGATTTTAGAAACGATGGATGAAGATCAACAGAACTAGAAGGAAATGACTAACACAGTGATGAAGACTAACAAAAAAATAGAGAAAATGTTCAACACTGTTTGTGTTATGGATCAAGTTAGAAATTTCAAGACTATTCTCAAATAAACATGACATGATATAACACATATCCTTATATTATTTTGCTTGTTAGATGTAGCCTTATGGTGAAGTCAGTAGGTCATTTGTTGTAAGATGCAATGATGAACTAGACCCTACTTGGCATCTGCTACACTCTAATAGCAGCATACACTCTGTTACATATAACCAAGATCTGGTGAGTCCAGCTCTACTAGCTGGATGTACAGAACATAGAGAGTTCTATGTGCTCACTAGAAATCATCAGGTGATCTTGACCCACTTTGGACAGAGTGTTTTCCTCCTCACCATATTCAAAAGAAGCTCTGAACCAAAAGCTTACCCTAAATGACACTTATTGTACCACCAAGTTCCTAACTCAATCACGTTTAAAGTCTTGCTAACTGAGTACAAAGTGACTTGCAATAGTTTGGTGAGTAATTAAGAACTCCTCTGTATGCCAAATTTTGAAATCATATACATATCTAATATAAATTTAATGTTAATTTCAGGATGTGCCGAGTACAATGTACTCGTTTATGAAAGCTATAGGATTCATCCATCTGAACTTGGAAGAGACTACAAAGTGTTGGATAGTTTATAATCATTGGAGGAAGATTGTAAAAATTGGAAATGGATGGAGGAATTTTGCACAATCACAGAATTTGCAAACTGAAACTCAAGTTATATTTGAGTTCCCAAATGCAACTTTTAACTTTGTTTTATTTTGAATTTGTATGTAATTAAAGTACATTACTACTCTACTATTTATCAATCTGTAAATTTTTGTTTATAACTCTCGGTGATATATTTTGTGAGAAAAATTTTAACATCCTGAACACATTTGTGGTTTATTTTGTTCATAAATGTTTATAATTACTCTTGGTGCATGATATACTTGTTTATAACTTTTGGTGCATGGCTTATTTTATGTGTTTTTTTACAACTTTGAATGATAAGTCGTGATATAAATAATTACATGTTAGTAATTAAAAAACAGATACGATATTAAAAAAAATTCAAAAGACAACATTGATTTTGAAAAAATCGATGATGATTTACCAAAAAACAACATTAACAATCGATGTTGGTGAGAAGAAAACAACATAAATTTTTATAAAAATCGATGTTTTTTTGGTAAAATAACATCAGTTTTTAAACAACCGATGTTAATGTTGATACTTTAACATTGGTAGTTTTAACATCAGTAAATAACGATGTAAAAAGTCTATTTTCTAGTAGTGATCATTATAAATGAGTTTTTTTAGTCAATTTTAGAAAAAAAGTAGAAAAATATTTAAAACTTAGCATTTATTTCATCAAAATAATATATATTACTTGTTTAAGTAGTTAAAATGATTTAATATATGTTTATTAAGTAATTAAAATATATTGTTTGGTGTGTTAAATATATTTTACCAGCTTTTTAAAGATATTTAGTAACATCACTTCATATTAGATTTTTTTTTCTATCGCCATCCAAGAAAAAATTATGTGTGTTCATTTAATTCAAAATGTGACATTATAGACTAAAAAGTTGTTATAATTTATCATAATACATTATTTCATTATGAAAAATAAATTATTTGTATGTTTTAAATACAAAAATTAAGATTTTGCATATTTTGGACCCCATTAGGCTCACTTTGACCCATATAAGTAAATAAACATGTTGACCCAATGTTTATTACACCCAATTATCCACCATTTGACCACAATCCAAAATCTCTTACAACTCCAAAACCTTTTTATGGTACACAGAGTTCATTCAAATGTGAGACACCAAATGATTGAAACAAAAATGTTAGTTAGAGAATCTTTATTGATAAATCTTATCATGTTCGTTACTCATAAAATTTATAGAATTCTTAAAAGTTGATGTGATATGTGAGATCCGTAAATAGTTGCTTAAGATCTAAGGATTAAGATCTTTATTGTGGATGCTCTAATAACCACTCAACAATCAAGGATTTAGTTAATGGATTTTATTTTAATAAAAAAAAGGAGGACTGTGAGAGGAAGATGAGGATAACATCTCAACTATATTGACACCCTATCATCTTCCCAAAAAAACACATACCTAAGATAAATTGCAATATAAATGAAAATCCGCTCTAACTCAATAAAGGCCTTTAATGTAAGCTTAATAAGCAAAAGGTACATATATCCTAATTCTACATTCTTAATAATTTCCTGTATATATTAAGTGTATATTTGGTTTAGCTTAATAAGCAATCAAGTGTTGCTTCTGTGTTTTTTTTTAAATTGCATGAAATGTATTTTAAAAAAAAAAAACATTGACATGAAATGAGCATCCATGTAGGCATGGCAATGAAACCTGTACTCGTGGGTATCCGTCCAAACTCGTTCCGATTTGGACGGGAAATATCCGAGTTGATCGAGTACGGATTCGGATTTGGGGATTACCCAACTTTTTTAATCGAGGTCGGGGTCAGGGACAAAGATGTCACTACCCATCCCATACCATTCCCGTATTCGTCGCAATTATGAAATTATTAAAATTTTATTAATTACTTGTTTTTTTTAATATAATTTTTACACAATTTAATATTCTTTTCTTGATGATTTTTGTAGACAAATACGCTACAAATACAAGTAGTTAAAAATAAATATGTAACAATTAAATTTTTTAAAATCAGATTTTTAATATAATTTTTTTACAATTTTTTTTTTTACAAATCTAAACCGGGGACGAAGCGGAGACAAAGATACCCGATGACTACGGGGATGGGATAACAAATTTTTATCCACCAGGTATCGGAGACAGGTACAAGTATATATTGAGGAGTCGGAATCGAGGACTGAGAGACAATACCCGTCCCCACCCTGTCCTGTTGCCATGTCTACTTACCTCCATGTTCCTGTAAGTGACACAAAATTCTAGATTTTACTATGAATATTTTTTAACTCGAGGTGATGCTCAACAATGCCAACATGATTTCGGATGTAACTAAACTGAAAATTCCAATTTTAAAACTCAATTCCAGTTTCACTTGTATTATATATCTAATTGTTACGTTAATCTTTTGGAGCATATATATCATTTTATCTTCTGGTCATTTTAAGATATAGAAAATAATTTTACTTAAAATATTACTAGTGATATTTATTTTATAACTGCGTTGTGACCTATGAATATCACTACTGGGATTTACTTAAAATATCACTAGTGATAAATAAATAGGTTGATTTCACATTTTATAAAAATATCTCTATTGTTATGGAAAAAAAATTTAATAAATCAAATGATTTCACATGTTTATATATAAGTAATTCTATATATTTTGTCTTGCATTTTCCATTTTACTATTAGATAGAGATTTTACTTCTAAGACTGAAGTGGATTTTGTTTGTTTTACATATAAGTAAGATATCAACTATTTATCATCTACGTCGAGCTTTTATTATTTACAAATTTTGGTAGAAGAACTTACTAACATTTACTAATTAATTTTGAATTTGATTCAAATTCAGGTTGATTGGGTCTGAAAGAGAAGCATGTAAGATTCTTTTGTGGTTGAAAGAAACAAAAAAACAAAAATATTGATTTTGAAATGATCTGGTTTGTGGACATTGGTTTAGTTAAAATTAAAATTGGGCAAATAGGTGTGATGAACATAAAAACATCGATTTTGGGGAAAGAAACAAAAGGAACATCGATCTTATGCTTGATTTGGGGAGGGAGTTGCTACGTGCACCCAACATTATTGTTAGGGCATTCAGCAAACAGTGAAGTGGCGAAACTACCCTTCAGCAATTCTTCTTCCGGAAGATGATTTTTCCGGAAACTTTCCGGAAAATCTCTTTCCAGAACTTTTCCGGAAGAACCTTCTTCCGGAAGAAGAATTTGTGTCTTCCGGAAGTACTTACAAACAACTTCCGGAAGAATGTCATCCAGAATGTTTCCGAAAGAAGCTTCTTCCGGAAGTTAGTTTTTTTTAAAAAAATATTTTATTTTGTAATAATTTACTTTTAATTGGATAAACTAATTTATAAAATAATTAATACTATTATACATAAATAATTAAATAATTAGTTAACGTAATTATGACTAATATTTATAATTTGTTTTTTACGCGCATGTCAAATATTAATTTGTGTGACAATTTAGTATAATTTAAACCATAAAAATTAATTAATTCGTAAATTTTATTAAAAATATAAATTATTTATTATGATAACATTTAATTTCTATTACAAAAGTTAATATATATTAAAAAATGATTATTATTTTATAACAAAATGAAGAAAAAAGAATTTTCATTTTATAATAATAAGTAAAAATAAAATAATATTTAATGCATATGTAATGACGATTTTGCCCTTGTGTAAATTTCTTTAAATTAACGTGTTCAGGCTGTGTTTTACTGCGCTTTCTTCTTTTGTTTCTTCTTCCGTTTGCTTTCTTTGTTTCTTCCGTTTGCTGTTGTTTCGGTGGTGGTCCCTTTTGCAGTCTCCGTTGGTGGTCCCGTGAAGTATTTGAAGATTTGGTGGTCCCGTGTTCCGTATTTGAAGTTTTATTAGTGGTTGTTGTTCCTATTTCGTCGGAGGTACGCATTTATTTCGTTTTCCGGTTAGTTTTTAGAGAAGAAAAACAGTAAAAAGTGTATCCGGAAGAAATTTTAGGCACAGTAGGAGGAAGGTCCGGAATGACCACTTCTTCCGGAAGACCTTCTTCCGGAAAGTGTTTTCCGGAAGACCTTCTTCCGGAATTGGCCTTAGTAACTTCCGGAAGAAGGTCTTCCGGAATGTTAAATTATTAGCAATTTTTTTTTATTTCTATTATATATATATATTTCTATTAATTAATAATGTATTATTGGTTTAATTAGGTATAATGGTATATATTGTGGATTATAATTGTTTTGTTTTATAATGATATATATATATATATATTTCTGTTTTATAATTTTTTTTTATTTCTGTTTTATATATGTTGTGGATTATTGATTTAATTAGGTATAATGGTATAATATTAAATGATTTAGGTAACTTAAATGTATAATGGTACAAAAATGTTTTATTAGTTGTTTATTATAGTGATAAGTTTAGTTTAAGTAAATAATGTAGTTATAAATTTAGAATATATTTGTATTAGTTGTTAGTTAATAAGTAGTCAATTTATCGGTGTGGTTATATGATAATTTCAATATAGTCGTGTATGATGCATATGTGCTATTAATATGTTTGTTATTTAAGGTGTAGTAAATTTTTGAATGTGGTTATATGATAATTTGAATGTACTTGTGTATGATGCATATGTCCTTAAGATGGACGAAGATCAATGGAGGTATGACTTTGCGATGTCACAAGAAGTTCATATGGATTATGATTATGATAATCAAGAAGAATGTGAAGTGAATGAACCACATGTCGATTGTTCAAATGCTTTTAATACATCTCAGGTAATCATAGATAATTTGAGTCATTGGTTGAATTGATGGTTTGTATGAAAATTAATATGTTAGGGTTGCGTTGTAGGTATTCGCTACTCGAGATGATGTTTTGCAATGGGCTCGAACATTTGCCCATGAAAATGGATTTGTTGCAGTGATTATGAGATCTGACACAGAGACCGGTAGCAGAGGAAGAAGTTCATCTGTGTTAATTGGGTGTGAAAGGAGTGGTACGTACAAGTGTAGAAATAAAGAATTCGTTAGAAAAGACACCGGGAGTAGGAAATGTGGTTGTCCCTTCAGGCTTCGTGGGAAACCAGTGCATGGAGGGGAAAGTTGGATGGTGAAGTTGATCTGTGGGATTCATAATCATGAATTGGTGAAGTCCTTAGTTGTACATCCATACGCCGGACGATTGACTAAGGAAGAAAAGAAAATTATTGCTGTTATGACAAAGTCGATGGTGAAACCGAAAAACATCTTGCTAACGTTGAAGGAACACAATGCCGACAGTTGCACCACGATAAAGCAAATTTACAATGCAAGAAGTGAGGTCCCGGAAAGCGTCAAGGTGGACCACATGCACGTATGTTGCACTCTTATTAGCAAAAAGAGTGCAACCGACAAGGTGCAACAGATAAGCGCGAGCTGCGACAATCCACCGCCGGGGTTGACATCTGGTCTCATAAATGTCACGAACCTATCATAATCGTACATATGTTCCACGTGTGAGTGCTGTCTCGGCTCTGGCCTCCTCGGCAGACACTTCCAGCAACTCCGTAAGCAAGAATCTGGCCTCCTCCGTAGAAAGAGCGTGGAAACTGTGCAAGGCGCCAGTGATGGGCAAATGTAGGATGAACGACACATCATCCAATGTGATCGTCGGCTCTCCTACAGGAAGGTGGAAGGTGCTAGTCTCACTGTGCCACCTCTTCACAAATGCGGATATAAGTCTAGGATCGCCAGTAATAACTGAACAATCTATCAGTGGACTTAATCCTGTGGCAGCCACCAGGCCTTCAATCTCAGGCACTGGCCTCCCAATCAGTGTCACCTTCCTCCCATGTGACACTAACTTCAAATCAGGACGTTCCTGATTTGAAGTACAAATTATACAATTATTAAAAAAATTAATCATAAAAAAATAAATAAACAATGACAAATAATTAACAAATTAAAATACCTGTCCACTCCACACGGCATGTGCAACATGCTCGGCAAATGATGTGAGCACTGACGGGTCATGTGGACCACCAGGGAATCCCTCTGCAACATCATCACCATCTGACCCCTCACCACTATCAGCACCCTGTGCGTCCGCACGCATCTCAAGTGCCTCCGTAGGCTGCTCAGGGACATCATCAGTCATGTCAGCGACGTCCTCAGCCATATCACGTCCCTCCGTAGTCATCTGATGAACGCGTAGCCTACGGGCTGAGGCAGTAGGCCTACGCCTCTCGGGAACATCGTCAGCATCCTCGTCAGTAGCTCTATCTCTGCCTACAACTCTATCTATGACACGACCTAAACCTCGTGTTCTGGTCATGATCTGTAAATCATGTCAAACACGTATTTTTTTCGGTCAAAATATACACAATTTTCTTTATAAAAAAAACAACTTTATTTATAAACAAATAAGACTAACTTAAATCAAATTATTTTCACACATACACAACCTAATTTTAAAAAAAAATTTAAACAACTTCATTTATATAAAAAAACAACTAATGTAAAAAAAAATTATTAATAAACATGCACAACTTAATTTTTTAAAAAAAAATTAAACAACTTCATTTATAAAAAAAAACACAACTAATATAAAAATAATTCATTACTAAACATCTACAACTTAATTTTTTAAAAAAATTAAACAACTTCATTTATAAAAAAAAACACAACTAATGTAAAAAAAATTAATTAGTAAACATCCAACTCTTAATTTAAAAAAAAAATAAGAAACTTCATTTCTAAAAAAAACACAACTAAATTACTTAGTAAACATCCACAAGTTAATTTTTTTTAAAAAAATAAACAACTTCATTTATAAAAAAAAAACACAACTTATATAAAAATAATTCATTACTAAACATCCACAACTTAATTTTAAAAAAAAATTAAACAACTAATGTACAAAAAATTATTTAGTAAACATCCACAATTTTTTTAGAAAATAAAATACTTCATTTATAATAAAAAAACTAATTAATTATAAAAAATTAGTATTTTTATAAAACTTCCAAAACACACAACTTTAATTATAAAAATAGACAACTTCATTTTTAAAGAAAAAACACTAATTTTAAAAAATAAACAATAAACAAAAACAAACACAAGTACTTTTATAAAAAAATAAAAAATTTAAAAATTAATATTTAGTAAAAATAAACCATTTAAATTATAAAAAAAACATGATATCAAAAACCCAAACCTCATTTTTCATAAAATCTAAAAAACAAAATAACCAAAATAAATACAATAATTCATTTAAAAAAACAAAACAATTTCTGTTTAATTTTTTTTTTTAAAAAAAAGCAAAAAAAAAAAACAAAAAAACCACTTTCCGGAAGAAGTGGATCTTCCGGAATTGTTCCGGAAGATCCACTTCTTCCAGAAAGTTCTTCCGGAAATTTGAAAGTTCTTCCGGAAGAACCACTTCTTCCGGAAAGTTTCCGGAAGAAGTGTTCTTCCGGAAGACGTTTGGTTATTTCCGGAAGAACACTTCTTCCGGAAACTTTCCGGAAAATGTTCTTCCGAAACTTCCGGAAGAACCCGTAACGGGTCTTCCGGAAGACTCCGCCGTCAGCCTTTTCCGCCATTTTTTTCGGCGTAGTCTCGTCTTCTCCCCTCTCGTCTTCTACCCTAAGGTTACTATCCTAAGGTTCCATTGCTATACTAACAGTGATGCATATTACAAGCAAAGGGTAAGGGTAAGGGGAAGGGGAACTAACCTGTTCGCGGAGAAGAAGAAGAAAGCCTTGGCGCGCCTCGCAGAGAAGAAGCTTCACAGAGAAGAGAAGAAGAAGCAGGTTCCGGGAGAGAAGAAGAAGCAGTTCCGGGAGAGAAGAAGAAGCAGTTCGAAGTAGTTTCAATAAATTGCTGGGTGCACCAGCAATATTGCTGGGTGCACCTAGCAACTCCCTTTGGGGATTGTTATTGGACCGAAAAATGGGCTTAGTTGTTGGCCCATGTATTTGCCCGGGAAGAGTTTATTGGGCTCACTTATTAACCCGAGGAGCTACTATTCATACTACAAAATATGCTATTCTCACTACCACGTGGGTGAGTTTTTAAGTAATTCTAAAGTTATCCTTCCCACGGAAATATGATTCCTTTTTACATCGAAATCATGTTTCTATGGTATAAAATTAGGGTGAAAAAAATATAATAAAAATAAGATTTCATTATACATTTGCATAACATAATCGGTAGGAGTATCACTATGTATGTTGATCAAAGGAAAAAAAGGATAAGGTGTAAATTAAGAAAGTTGACAAATAGATTGATTTGCATTATGTACACAAAAGTAGTTTTCAATCTAAATTTATCTTTTGAATGCAAAATGAGCTAATTAAAATGTATAGAAAATCTAAATTTATTAAAAGAGTGAATTTAAGGATAATGATAATAGGTTCATCAACTAATTTATCATTTTATTTCTCTTTTATCTTCTCTTGGATTTGATGCTTACTCGATATTCTTTTCATGAAAAAAGGCATATTAGGGACAAATGTTGTGATTTGATATTAGATAATCTTTTGAAAGGGGGTATTTCCATACTCTCAAAATTCTTATCACATCTGAGAATCAAGTATAAAAAGGGGAGACGATATAAAAGTTTAGAGAACATAAAATTTAGACTAAGATTGTAGGTCTTCTTTCAAAGACCCTTTAATATAAATTGATGTATGCCACATTAAATGACAAGTGGTATTCTTTAATAAAAGGCTAAAGAATAGTTAGATTTGTTGTTATCACACAACTCCGTGCTTAAAATTAATAGCAACTCTTCTGTTTTATATCATAAGCAGTTCACTTCTACTTGGTATATTACTCAATGTGGGCTTTGCTTAAGAAATAGACACTCATACCAAATTTAACTAGAGATGCCAAATTTAACTAGAAATGCTACACAGAAAGCATGTCTTTCTCTTGAGATGCCAACTTTAACTTATTGTTGATGAATTGGGAGCATTCTTTGTAGTTTTGGGGGTAATAAAATATGATAAGATTGTATGAGCCTAAATGTCCTTATCTCCTTCTAATATTGTAGTGGAGAAAAAAGGCGAAAGAATAGTTCGCTATGTGATTATCACACGGCTCCGTGGTTTAAGACAATTGCAGTTCTTTCATTTTATAGTCTAAACAGTTCATTTGCACAGTACATCACTCGATGTGAACTTCAGTCATGTTCACTTCAGTTCTTAACTGTTAAACCCTTAAGCTCATCAATGCAAGCATAGCTCTTCCTTGACATAATTCCTTTCCCCTGTTCTCTTTCCTAAATGCAGCAGAGAAATCTAGTAGATTGAGCATGAAAGGACCCTTTTGAATGTGCCCTGAAACTTGTTTCTTCTCCGGTGGGGTTGCCGGTTGTGTTGGTTCCAAATCCATCAAAACCTGCAACCCCGCTGACTTGCTTGAAACTTGACCTGTTAGTTATTTCCATGGTGGGGTTGCACTGTTGCTGGTTTTGTTGGTTCCACATCCTGAGGCTCTTGTTGTTCTTGCATAACACACAGTCATGTGCAAACCTTGATTTCTCAGCTCATCATACGCAGAGTAGTTTCCAAAATTTGAAATACTTTTGCAGGGTCCCCATAAGAAGACCCTTTTAAAAAAATTAACCTATGCGGCTTTAAGTGACAAGTACATGGTATTCTTTAGTAAAAGGTGAACTTATAGTTCGCTATGTACTCATCACAACTTCTCATTTCTTGCTTTCTGTTTGATGAATTGAAAACCATGGCAAGAGAATATGTGGACAGATTGTAATGTCTTTGTGGGATGTGAGGAATCTAAAGTGAGAAACCAACTTAAGGCATTTCTATTTGATTGTGTAATAGAATATCCTGAATCAAATTGCTGCCAATATTATTAAGAGAGTAGTCAAGGCATGGTTTGCATGGAAAAAAGTTGCATTATGCATGGAAGCTAAGATTTTGGTTCAAGAGGTCAAAAGTTAGATTAAGAAGTAGCCATGTATAGCCGGGATGGTACTGGACAATAATAGCCTGTGAGATGCGTAACCCCTTGAGTAAAAGGACTGATTTTAAATATTGAAGCATTTGAGACTGATGTTTATTTACATGAGGATATGTACTCCAAATTTTGGTTGGTGAAATTTGTTGAAGACCTTGGTGATTCCGGGACTGGGCACCCTTTGAATTTTTCTACTTCTTGCTACTGAAATTCCTCTAAACTAGTCATGCAACATATCACTAGTAATTTCTCTTGTTTTTGTTTCTGATCCATGAACAACAGTAAACATTGTAGTAGAAATAGATTGATGGTGGGTCTCTCTGGATCTTTTCACTAATGGGATAGATAGCATCCAATGATGATAGTCTTTATTAATTTTTGTATGTGTAATTTGCCTAAAACTCACCAATATTATCCAGTTATTTGATCATTAATCTAAGCTGATAATTAGAAAGTTGAAGCCTGTTTTATTTCTATGTATTCATTTAACAAATGAAGCAAATATTGAAGATCAAAACTAACAAAAGAAACAACTAGCATTAGCCAATTCTTAAGCACACTAGAAAGAAACAGAAAGATTCCACTAAAATCTGTAAAGCCAAAGGTTGATAACATGTTGAAGAGGATCTTTTTTAAAAAAGAAAAATATTTTTTTCCTATCTTAAACTTAGGGAATTAAAAGACTACTAGTATAATTAGTTGAATGGGATAGTTCACTTCAAGTTAAACATTAGTCACCAGACATAGATCTATTTCAAATCTTTGATATAAGATACTTCATTTCAAAACACAAAAATGAACAAAGTCCATTTAAATAGGAAATGGTAAAACTATGTATTTCCTATAATAGTGTTACAGTGAGAAACACTTTTACATACACCATACATAACTTTACAATTTTACATCATACTGTAAGTTCCTCAAAAGGAAACCAAAAAAAAAAAAAAACAAAACACAGAATGAATGGAAACCAAAAGAGAAATTGCACAACCATCACCACAGCCTCTCGAAGCCAACAAACTCAACTAATAAAGAACAAGACCAAATTCAAGGAATCAATATTTCCACAATAACCACATTCAAAACTGTCTGTGGTGCCCTGAAACTGTTTTCCCCATCACCTTGTTACCCCGTCCTCCTCCTCTACCTTCACCATTGATGGCAATGGCTGTAGCAGAAGACAAACTCTTAAGCTCATCAATGCAAGCATAGCTCTTCCTTGCCATCACACCACCACCACCCTTCTTCTTCTCCCCTCCACTCACTGACTTGCTCCCTCTTAAACTCAACACCACCCCATTGCCACTCTTGCTTGGTGGTGTCATTGAAGGCAAGGTGTTCACAGGTTTCCTATTCTCTTTCCTTAACGCGGAAGAGAAATCCGGCACAGACTGAGCAATAGAGAAGGACCCTTTTGAGTGTCCCTCACAAGCTTGAAACTTGACCTGTTTCTTCCTTGGTGGGGTTACAGGTTTTGTCCTTGGTTCCAATTCCTGAGCCTCATGTTGTTGTTGTTGTTCTTGCATCAAACACTTCATGTGCAACCTTGTTTCTCTCAGTTCAGCATATGCAGTGTACTTTGGTCCTCTCTCCAAGATGAAGCTATCTGCGGAGGTGAGCCTCAAAGGAAAAGGGTGGTCTGAATTGGAATTCTGGTTGAGGATCAGTGATATGGGGTCAAGGGCATGCAAGAGAGGCTCAAGAGTGGGGTTTAGTTGATGGGTCTGTGGCAGTGACATGTTACTGTTTGTGTTTGTGTCAGTCATGATTGATTGATGGTAAGAAAAATATTGGATGAATGTGAAGGTGTTGGCACTGTCTTTTTTTCTCTTTTGTATCTATGGCTGATTGAGTTATCAACAGTTTATACACCTTCTTCTTGAAATTCTTTAGCTTTTCATCAATGTAGAATTTGATAAAGTGAAAAATGTTTAATTTTGCAACGGTCTAGATATTAGGTGGAAGTGGGTGAGAGAAAAAGAGGGGGGAAAAAAGAAACTTTTACTTTGTTTTTGCTAAACCTAATGATGGGTTCACTAACGTTCAAGTTGAGATTGGATCTTGTTGAAGAATCTAAGAAGTCTTTGTGCATTTGGGGTATTATCATTTTTTTTAGAAGAAGAAATGCATTTGGGATATTCTATATTAACTGAATAATCACTTGGTTATCAGATTGTATGTGAAGTATGAAAAATAAAGTGATTTGTTTTATATTATATTATACTATATTATATGGGTTAGTTTTGCATTGTTGGACAATTCATGGTGCACCATATGTTTGCATTTTGAGTAAGGTATCATTGTTATGTTTAATTTGCTTGCTTTCTCATTGAAGACGGTCACTGTGGGCTGTGCAATTGGCCGAATTTTGATGAATGGGTATGTCTTGAGGTATTAATTGAGATTCTTAGAGTATTTTTAGTATCAGATTTAGAATAAGGATATCGAGTTTAAAATTTGGTCTTGTATACATCTTATAATAAAGGTATTACAAATATCTCTAGGGTGGAGAATAGGTTTGACTTCAGGCAAAGTTAAGAGTTAAAGACAATGTCGTTAGCAAAGTGAAAAAGTAGCTGAAAAAGTTGGGGAACCAATTATTTTAGTTTCAGGTACTATTTATATTTTTCATGTGAAAGATATACACGTACGTGAGCCACAACCCTAAAACTCGTGGGATACAATAGTGCCAAAACTTGTGGCATATTGTATCTACTTTCAGGGACGGAGCCGGCCATGAATCCGTGGGAACCAATTTCGTCATATATATATATATATATATATATATATATATATAGTTTAAAATATCAAACAATCAATACATTATACAATATTTAAAAAATTACCTGATTTGACATTGATACTTAAATATACAACACAATTAACTTCAGCATGTTAACTTAATTATATTTAAGTTTTTTTTACATTGATAATTATAGTACCCGACTTTACTTAATTATACAATTGGTATAGTATTTTCTTTTTAACTTCAGCACAATACTATGATATATTTAGATAAATATTACGTTCTCTTCTATAATTGTGCACAGATAATTAAAAGTTTGATCAAGAATTATTTTTATTAAGGGTCAAATTCAGGTATTATTTAAACTTTTCAATCTTAATTTCAATCCATTAACCACTCGTGTTCAATTACTTGTTTAATTTTTTTTAATGAGTTGAATCACAATATAATTTTTTTTACACTAGTAACACATTCTAATTATATTCTTGAAGAAATTAAATTCATTACATAAAATAAAAATTGAAAGGATAAATAGTAAAATCAGTCCTCGAAAGTGTGATATAGTGACAAATTAGTTCATAAAAGATGAAAAATATAAATTTAGTCTCTAAATATGTAAAAGGTGTGAAAAATTAATCATGTTGTGTTTGTGTTAATAAAACTATTGAGGGGACATGTAGAAACATTTGATTTATATTGGTTTACTCAAACAGAGTTACATTCAGTTCTCCTTTACACAACAGTAAAGGATTCCACTAATAAGAAAACTTGATTACAAAACAAGTATTATGTGTTGTCACTCATGACTATACAAGTATTCTTCTAGACACTTCTAGCCCTATCTTACACTCCCTTTGAATCTAAGAAAACTCAAGTATTTCTTAATATTAAGCCACTCCTAATTTTCACAAACAATAGTTTGAATGAATACAAGTATTCAATAATACTCAATGAGTGGATAAACAATAAAGTTCAAGTACAAAGTAGCTTTGTTTAGCAAAGGATAAACAATGAAAGCTTAAATGAATCGTCCAACGATTTTTACAAAGTTTTGCTTCAGAGATATTCTTGTTTTCTTTTGATATTTTTGTTGTCATGCTTTTTGAATAGAGTTTGTCTTTTATAGACTTCATTGAAGAATCCATTACAGGATTAGTGTTGAGTCCTTGAAATGACTATTGTCTCACACTGGGAGATGAGGCTATGTGGCATGTTCTAATTCGAGAGGAAATGAACAAAGGTACAAACAACGACATGTACTCCTTGTCCTCGATGAAAGTGACCCTTGCGGAATATTCTGTGTAGACCTTCTATTATGTCATTTCTTTAAATTCCAATGTTAACAATTCAAATCAAGAGAGGAAAAATAAATTTTTATGAGCAAGAATACATGTACTTTCCTTTTTTACTAGCATAGCATTTTCGTACTACATTAAACGTAATGAAAGTATGTACAAGACTTATACCAATTGGACGCGAGTGTTGATCATACTCAGTGTATAACATTGGTTAATATAACAAGTGGACGCTCTTGGTTTTATAGCGTGTTGGACGCTAGTTAATAATTGATAGAACGTTTTTCTTTTTGAGTATGAATGAGATATGTAGATAATGTTTAAGTCCTTTAAGAAATTTAGTCCTATCCACTTGTCATAAGCTCATTAAATTATCAACAATTTATGCTTTTTGTTAATCATAAAAATCGAAGATAGGTTTGAGTGGTCATCCAAACCTAACACCAATTTGTCATTAAATTATTTACGGAACTAATTCGTTGCACTTTTTTTACATTTAGAGACTAAATTTGATTTTTAATTTTATTTCTTAAGGACCAATTTGTTAGCGGCTCACACTTTTAGGAACAAATTTGACTATTTACTTAAATTTAAAAGAGAAACAACATTAATAACTATTAATATGATTGGTTCAATGTAAATGTAAATAAATAGTCATTTATATTTTAAACTTCTCCTAAAAATTGAAAGAAATGTTTCTCTACAATAAACTAAATAAAACATATAACAAGATTTCTTGAAATATAAACTTAAAAAAATTACTAACAAGTTTCAAATAAAAAAAAGGCTAAATTATTTGGTGGTCCTTAACTTTATTTTAGGTTACAATTTGTTTCCTTCTTTATTAGAAGTTGTAAAATGGTATTTAAGTATTGTCTTTTATAGCATATCATTTTCGAAACATTGATTTTTTAATTTTGGACATGATTTTGAACTTTTATTTTTATTGATTCACAATGTAAAACTTGTCCTATTAGATTTGATTATATATGAAAATTATGGAATCAATTAATGTTCAAACCTAAAAGAGACATGAACATGGTAAAAATCTTATGAAAAGTGAGACTTGACAAGCCATTTTTCAGTTGATTTTGGGAAATTTTTCAATTTTTTTGTTGCTCATGTTACACACTTGCAATTTTCATCTCGTTTGTGTTCCTTTTGTGTTCAAACATTAGTTGAGTTTCATGATTTCTTTATAAATAAATCTAATAGGAGAAGTTTCACATCTTGAATCAATCAAAAAATGATTCAAAATCATGTTCCAAAATTAAAAACCATCAATGTTATCCATGGGACCAATTTATAACTTTTAATAAATAAATACTAAATTACAATCTAAAATAAAGTTAAGAGACCATATGAATAATTTAACCTAAAAAATTACATTTATAAATTTTTGCTCAATTGTATTTTTAGTCTCACAATTGTGTAATTTTAGTTCTTCCACTAGTCCTTCGTTAAATATTTAACAATTTTTTTTTTAATGAGATACTAATTGATGTACGTGGATCTTGTATAATGATGCTTAACACATATGCTGACCTAACTTAATTATACTATTTTGATATCCTAGATTTTAATTGTGGGAACTGAATCTCGTAAATATCGCAATTGTGAGATATAGTAATATTAAACAAATAATATATACTAATACTATAAAAGTTGATATTAATAAATATATTCATAATATAAATTAATATTAATACAGAAGATATTATACATTTAAACTTATTTATATTTATTGATTAATATTTATGATATGCAGCACATATATTTAATATTATTAATATCCAAAATATATATATATATATATATATATATACTAATTTAATTAATTGATTTATATTTATTATATTAATTTTATTGTTATTAGCATATATTTATTAATTTTAGAGTATATATTTATTAATGTTAGTATTATTATTTTCCAATAAATATATACTAATTTATATTTTTTAATTTATTATTGATATTTCTCAATATTAATGTATGTATTAATATTATTGATTTAGTAATAGTATATATATATGCACAAAAATACGATAGTGACTTGTAAAAAAAAACAAAAGATACGGTAGCGTCAAATTATTTGGTAATTCTTTTAATTTGATTCATATTGTTTACTTATTGTTCAACTTGACCAATTTTTTCTCAATTGTTGCTCATGATGACAAGTTGTTAAGGTATTGTCGGACACATGTGTTAATTAATGTGGCAAAGACTAAATGACACTTGAATTAAAAATAAAACTAGAATGAGTAGGGCAACGAAATTCTAATCCATAGTATATGAAAATTATAATATATTTAACTTAAATGAGATATTAAAATTGTACATATGTTTATCACTATTAAATAAAAAATAATAAAATTATTAATAAACTAATAATGATAAATATAAATTCATAAATATAAACTAATAATAATAAAATTAAAATTAATAAAAATAAATTACTATATATTTATTTGATATTAATAATATTAAATTTAACATTAAAAACTGTATATACTAGTAATAATAAATTAATAATATATACTAATAATATTATAATTAAACTTTAAAGAATCAAAATAATACATCTATGATATCTAAGAGATCAATAAAAATATAATTCAGTTATATCAGTATATGTGTTAGATAAGATGTTGATTATCACATCATCTAGTGTGTCAACAAAATCTTATATATATATATATATATATATATATATATATATATATAAAATAAAAAAATAATGGAAGGATTAAGACTTAAAAGACCCAATTATAATAAAAACTTGAGAGACAAAAATTACACTGTTGTAATGCCTAGTGACCAAATGTGCAATTGAACATAATATTGTTTTAGGTTAAAATACAATTTTAATTCACAAATTTTATTTAATTTACAATTTTGGTTTCCCATAAAATTTTTATCTTCAAAATCAAGCATTTTGGTTTAACCTTGGTTAATAAGAAAACGTTTACCACGAAGTCACTGACATGACTTTTTACATTGTAATAAAAGCTTTTCACATTTTTTTTATATATATTTTGAGTCAACGAAAAGATAGTATAAATGCTTCAAATACTAATTGACTTCATTTTTTTAGAAGAACTGACTTCACTTAATTGAAAGTGATTAAGTCATTATAAAACAATATATTTACATAAATTTAATTAAATAACATAAGGGAGGAAAATGTTACAGCCCCCCTACATCTCTCCACAATCCACATGTCCCATACTAGTTCTTTTCTCATATGATAAGTTGAGGTTGAAGGATGTTTACAATGGTAGATGTTGTAGCCATGCGTGGATACTTTTTTTGCAGGA